>NC_053023.1:743838837-744123404 GCF_003073215.2 Triticum urartu
TTACTCTGTTCTTATGAACTTAATACTCTAGATGCATGCTGGATAGCGGTCAATGTGTGGAGTAATAGTAGTAGATGCAGGCAGGAGTCGGTCTACTTGTCTTGGACGTGATGCCTATATACATGATCATACCTAGATATTCTCATAACTATGCTCAATTCTGTCAATTGCTCAACAATAATTTGTTCACCCACCGTAAAATACTTATGCTCTTGAGAGAAGCCACTAGTGAAACCTATGGCCCCCGGGTCTATCTTCATCATATTAAATCTTCCAATACTTAGTTATTTTCATTGCTTTTATTTTACTTTGCATCTTTATCATAAAAATACCAAAAATATTATCTTATCATATCTATCAGATCTCACTCTCCTAAGTGACCGTGTAGGGATTGACAACCCCTTATTGCGTTGGTTGCGAGGGTTATTTGTTTTGTGTAGGTGCGAGGGACTCGTGTGTAGCCTCCTACTGGATTGATACCTTGGTTCTCAAAAACTGAGGGAAATACTTACGCTACTTTGTTGCATCACCCTTTCCTCTTCAAGGGAAAACCAACGCAGTGCTCAAGAGGTAGCAAGAAGGATTTCTGGCGCCGTTGCCGGGGAGGTCTACGCAAAAGTCAACATACCAAGTACCCATCACAAACCCTTATCTCCCGCATTACATTATTTGCCATTTACCTCTCGTTTTCCTCTCCCCCACTTCACCCTTGCCGTTTTATTCGCCCTCTCTCTCTATCCTCCCTCTCTTTCTCTATTTGCCTCCTTTTTGCCCGTTCCACGTTTGCTTGTCGTTATGGCGAGTCCTCTATCTTCTCCGTTGTCTCCCGAGAATGAAGTTCTAAATTTTAAGCAAAGGGAGGGAGAAAATCTAAAATACGCTTCTTATAGAATTTGCAATGCTCAAAATAGATCTACCAGGAAGCAATCTACTTCCATTCTTCTTTGCAATTTTTATGTAGGCGTTACTCCTTGGCACAGATATATCCTTGATACCATTACCGGAGGGAACTTCTTGGGTAGCCATACTTTTGATTCTTACAATGCTATGATAGATTTGTTTGGCTCACCACCTCTTTTGGTTAATGGAACTATGTTAACTTTGGAGCATGTAATGCAAAAGATTGAAAATATTGAAAATAAAGTTGCTACCGTTGAGTTAATTGAAAATTTCGATAAAAAGATCTACAACCAAATTACCCAATATGGATCTAAAGTAGGAGTAACTTTGAAAAACATTAAAGAGAAGGAACCTATAGTTAATGAAAGAATAAATCATGATTCCATTAGAATCGATAAACTTGAGGGTATCATTACCAACTTGGGAACCGCTTTTTCTTCTGTAAAGAATACTCCAAGTCCTCCAACTAAAATTGCCAAGCTTATGTATGTTCCTAAAAATAAAGGTGAATCCTCTAGCAAAGAAACTGCGGATCTCAAATCTATAAGTGTTCACCCTAATCTTTTTGCTATCATTAAGGAACCATTTGCTGCCAATGATTTTTTCGATCTTGTGCCTAAAAGTTTGATAATCAATAAAAGGAAAGAAATTCCTAAGGACGGTAGATGCCTCATTGAAAAATTGCCTACCAAAGATGGAAATACCTAGATCTATCCTTGCTTTTTATGCCTTGCTAGGGGCGTTAAACGATAGCGCTTGTTGGGAGGCAACCCAATTTTATTTTTATTCCTTGCTTTTTGCTCCTGTTTAGTAATAAATAATTTATCTAGCCTCTTTTTTGATTGTGTTTTTTGTGTTTAATTAGTGTTTGTGCCAAGTAAAACCGTTGGGAAGACTTGGGGAAAGTCTTGTTAATCTTGCTGTAAAAAACAGAAACTTTAGCGCTCACGAGAACTGCTGCCATTTTTATTTGGAAAGTGTTATTTAGTTAATTCTTTTTGCAGATGATTAATAGATAAATTCGTCACGTACAGAAATTTATTTTAGAATTTTTGCGGTTCCAGATCTTGCGCTAGCTACAGATTGCTACATACTGTTGTGTTTTTCGTGTGTTGTTTGCTTATTTTGATGAATCTATGGCTAGTAAAATGGTTTATAAACCATAGAGAAGTTGGAATATAGTAGGTTTAACACCAATATAAATAAAGAATGAGTTCATTACAGTACCTTGAAGTGGTCTTTTGTTTTCTTTCGCTAACGGAGCTCACGAGATTTTCTACTTTAAGTTTTGTGTTATGAAGTTTTCAAGTTTTGGGTAAAGATTTGATGGATTATGGAACAAGGAGTGGCAAGAGCCTAAGCTTGGGGATGCCCATGGCACCCCCAAGATAATCTAAGGACACCTAAAAGCCAAAGCTTGGGATGCCCCGGATGGCATCCCCTCTTTCGTCTACTTCTCACTACTAGGGAAAACCCTAGCAGTAGCACTGGTTTTGTGATCACTAGTAGCGCGGGGGGTGCGCTACTAATAAGGCGCTACAGCTATTGCTTAGCAGTAATGCGTGCCCGCACGTGCTACTGCTAGGACAAATAGCTGCAGCGTTTGTTCGCTCCAACGCTACTGCTAATGTAACTAGTGGCAGCGTGTTTTCTCTCCATCGCTACTAGTATTCTTTTTTTAGTGTATTTATGCGCCATCGTACAAATATTGGTACAATACCAGTTATGAGGTTTACATCATTATGTCCATAACAGTGTGTCAAATGAAGGTGGATTAGGTTCAAGTGGAGGCAATATGTGGTGCATGTCAAAAGTATACTACTAATCCAAACTTGATCTAGTTTGGACTAGTAGTACTTTCGATGTGCACCACATGTTGCCTCCGCTTGAATCTAATCCGCCAGCACAAGCTATTTAATCACCATCATAGTCATTCCCACCAACAATATTTATTTAATCACCACTAACAGTAGCTAATAATAATCATCATAGTATTACCACCAACACTAGCTATTTTATCATCATAGTAATAGTGTAGCACATCATCATCCTCAAACTCATTTCTAGCTAGCTAATCACTCCTGCTGCTCTCTCTTAGGTAAAATAACATAAAACATGTGTAGCTCTCCTCCTTGATCAAGTTGGAGCATGCAGATGAACCTGTCTCCTAATCGTGGGTAGCGCATCTGTTTGCTGCCCCCTAGTACTTCTCTGCGCTTCCCCATCACATATTTGGTCTAGTCTTGCACTATTAAGCATCCGTCGCTAATCTTGAATGCACTAAAGTAATCTGTAGGATATCTTGGCCGTAAGCTAATAATACTCATGGTACCTTTAGTCTCGATCCCATAAGGCACAACATTCATCGGGAGTCCCTGTTGAAGAACATCATATGGTAACATACTTAGCAATGAAGTTTAGCTTCAAAAATAATGTATGGAAAAGATGCACTGAGGACAAATAGTAAAAATCTTACCATCCTTCCTAAATAGATGTGACCGTAGTTCATTACGAACACTATTGGTCACATGTTTTCAGTACTAACATTTCTAAATGCAGGAAGAAAATTTGTCTTGACAGTATCAAGATCCGCAAGCCATGAAACATAATGACTAAGCTCCTCGCAGTTTAGTTCAGCCCCGAGACAGTAGTAGGTCCTGTCTACCAAGCGTTGGACATGTTTGCTTGCACCGAAATAAGCTGACAATACAAATTAGTTGTCAACTATTTTTGAATAAACAATATCAAAGACATAAATATGGTTGAGAAACTTACATAATGGTATAACTGGAGGCGTCTGCACATCGACCCAGATGTCGGTATTACCTTCAATATCATCTTCCGGACGAATATCAAAGGTGATAACCATATCAGGCTCAAATGCATAAGTCTTGCATAGTGCTCGCCATGTTTTGCATCCAAAATAGGTGTAGTCGTCTGAATTGTATAATTTTGCATGGAAATTATAACCATGCTCGGTCTTCAAGTAAACTTTCTTTACATCCATAGTACGACTGAAACCTATCTTATCCAATACAAAAACTCTTGCATGGCAGGGGATACGCTAGTAGAATAGTAAAAAAAATTATAAGTTGAAGCAAATGAAGCAGATGTCATGCTTAATTACGAAAAAGACATGTCGTTGTGACTTACTGTATCCACTTCTAAGTTCTCGTCTAGCTTGATGCTGAAGCGCCTATCATCATCTAGGAAGATTCCATCACACAGACCGCGCTCGTCTTTGCAGTATTTGCAAATACCAAAATCCTTTTCGTCGTCAGACATTTCCTATGTTCATAGTTAAAACATTAATTGAAAATCGATCGAAGACAACTACCAGGATACTCAACACACAAATCCGGGGCACTCGATATTTCCTACATATTCTGGCACAAGTCATGCCAAAATTCACGGAAAAATCCGGCATGACCTTTGCTAAAATAGGACATATCGAGCGCCTGAAATTTGCCAGAACGGAAATGAATCAACACTCCGGCAAAACATAGGCCACTAGGAGGTGTAACCTGCAAACATGACCGACCACTTGGGCAAGCACATATCCTATTTGAGCAACACAAGATATACATTTCAAAATATCTTATAGGACTCAAATTAGCATGCATTCAATAAGCAAAAGTAAATCATCTCATGCGTCCGTACATCGTCGAATATTATCACTAATACATCCCGAATAGTGTCATACATATAACATCACTAATACAACTAAAACCCTAGCACACGACGGGTATCGGCACGGCAGTGGACACCCACAGAGAAGGAACCATCATGGTAACATAGCTCCAGTGAGATCCCTGGAGAACCTGCCATGTATTGGAGAACCGGTGCTCCAACGCAAACAAGTAGCGATGGACGTGCGCGTCCTCCTCACTGACACGGTGACGCACCACCTCCGCGGGGTCCTCGAGCCTCTGGACCGTCACTGGCCCACGCGACCGCCACCAAAGAAGGTTCGGGTCAACGACAGGCTGGCTCCTCACCAACCTGCGCCCCCCGGTAGGTAGCGCCTCAGTACGACCCCGGCGGAGCCAAGTCCCATACATGGCCCATCTGGTCAAGCAGGTGTCGTCCTCCGCCGACTCGACGACGAGGATGCGGGATAGGCATCGTCCATGTCGATGCGGGAAAAATTGCTTTAACTAAAAAATAGCAACAAGTTCTTACTAACTAGTTCCATTAATGCAACTAGTTCTTACTAAAAATAAACTTACTATAAATAAAAATAAACTAGTACCTAATTAGTACCTAGTTCTTACTGACTAATTAGTACCTAGGAACTACTGTCCTAATTACCATCTAATTTGATGAAGCTAGGGGTGGAAAGTGGTAGCAGATATTCCAATTATCCAACTATAAAGTGAAATAAGTGGTCAAATTTTACTCATTTTATGATTCATCTTAGAAAGTTGATTCGTTTCCACCCTTACATGAACCCTAACTCATTTGAGCCGCATCCGCATCCGATTCGTTTCCACCCTTACATGAACCCTAACTAATTTGATGCAACTAAAATATAAAGAAACCCTAGGCAGAGGTAGGGGAGAGGGAGGAGCAGGCGTGCTCACCTCGGGTGCCTGCGACGAGGGAGAGGCAGGCGGCGTCGAGGTGGGGTTCGGGGCTCGGGCGCGCGGCGGATGGCGGCGTCGAGGTCGAGGTCGGGGGCGGCGTCCGGGGTGGCGTTGAGGTTGGGGGCGGGGGCAGCGTTGAATCTGGGGTCGGGGTGGCGTAGAGGGTGTGCGGAGAGCGCGCGGCGGCCGAAGGGCGACAGCGGCGGCGAGAGTGGAGAGCTGGATTTGGGGGAAGTGGTCGTGGGGAAGGACGAACCCCGTGGTTAAGTCAGAAGTAGCAGTAGCGCGTTCCAGAAAGCGCGCTACTGCTACGTTAGCTACAGCACGTTCTAGGATACACGCCACTGCTACTCCTTTCTCTTTCCCCCCTTTTTCATTTAGTTTTCTTCACATTTTATTTTTTTCCTTTCACCTTAATCTATTTATTTCATTTTCAATTACCTTTGTATTTGCTTTCCATTTAATTTTATATCCTTTAGCAGTAGTGAGTTTAGATTAAAACGCGCTGCTACAAAGAAAGTAGCGGTAGCACTGTTCGATATAGGTCGCTACTACTATGTGTAGCCTATCGGCTAAGCCATGGGAATTTTAGTAGTAACGTGTTTAGAACAAGACGCGCTACTGCTAGAACTTTATCTGCAGCGCGGTTTGCATAGGCACACTACTGCTACTTAGCACCAGCGTGCTTTTTTTACCCACGCTACTCCTAAAGTTCTGTGTATAAGGTTTTCCCTAGTAGTGTCTATCGGTAACTTTACTTGGAGCTATATTTTTATTCACCACATGATATGTGTTTTGCTTGGAGCCTCTTGTATGATTTGAGTCTTTATTTGTTAGTTTACCACAATCATCCTTGCTGTACACACCTTTTGAGAGAGACACACATGATTCGGAAATTATTAGAATACTCTATGTGCTTCACTCATATCTATTGAGTTATATAGTTTTGCTCTAGTACTTCACTTATATCCTTTTAGAGCACTGTGGTGGATTTGTTTTATAGAAACTATTGGTCTCTCATGCTTCACTTAGATTATTTTTGAGAGTCTTAAATAGCATGGTAATTTGCTTAAATAATCCCAATATGCTAGGTATACAAGGTCAATAATAAAATTCTCTTATGAGTGTGTTGAATACTATGAGAAGTTTGATACTTGATAATTATTTTGAGATATGGAGATGGTGATATTAAAGTTGTGCTAGTTGAGTAGTTGTGAATTTGAGAAATACTTGTGTTAAAGTTTGTGATTCCCGTAGCATGCATGTATGGTGAACCGTTATGTGATGAAGTTGGAGCATGATTTATTTATTGATTGTCTTCCTTTTGAGTGGCGGTCGGGGACGAGCGATGGTCTTTTCCTACCAATCTATCCCCCTAGGAGCATGCGCGTAATACTTTGCTTTGATAACTTGTAGATTTTTGCAATAAGTATATGAGTTCTTTATGACTAATGTTGAGTCCATGGATTATACGCACTCTCACCCTTTCATATACTAGTGGTAATTTTTCATTATAGAACTTGGCTTACATATTCCAATGATGGGCTTCCTCAAAATGCCCTAGGTCTTCGTGAGCAAGCAAGTTGGATGCACACCCACTTAGTTTCTTTTTGAGCTTTCATATACTTATAGCTCTAGTGCATCCGTTGCATGGCAATCCCTACTCACTCACATTGATATCTATTGATGGGCATCTCCATAGCCCGTTGATATGCCTAGTTGATCTGAGACTATCTTCTCCCTTTTTGTCTTCTCCACAACCACCACTCTATTCCACCTAAAGTGCTATGTCCATGGCTCACGCTCATGTATTGCGTGAAGATTGAAAAAGTTTTGAGAATGTCAAAAGTATGAAACAATTGCTTGGCTTGTAATCGGGGTTGTGCATGATTTAAATACTTTATGTGGTGAAGATAGAGCATAGCCAGACTATATGATTTTGTAGGGATAACTTTCTTTGGCCATGTTATTTTGAGAAGACATAATTGCTTAGTTAGTATGCTTGAAATATTATTATTATTATGTCAATATTGAACTTTTATCTTGAATCTTTCGGATCTGAATATACATACCACAATTAAGAAGAATTACATTGAAATTATGCCAAGTAGCATTCCACATCAAAAATTCTGTTTTTAATTCTGTTTTTATCATTTACCTACTCGAGGACGAGCAGGAATTAAGCTTGGGGATGCTTGATACGTCTCCAACGTATCTATATTTTTATTGCTCCATGCTATATTATCTACTGTTTTGGACATTATTGGGCTTTATTATCACTTTTATATTATTTTTGGGACTAACCTTAACCGGAGGCCCCCAGAATTTGTTTTTTGCCTATTTTAGGGTTTCGAAGAAAAGGAATATCAAACGGAGTCCAAACGGAATGAAACCTTCGGAAACGTGATTTTTGGAATGAACAAGATCCAGGAGACTTGGACCCTACGTCAAGCAACCAACAGGGAGGCCACGAGGTAGGGGCGCGCCCTCCCACCTCCTCGTGGGCCCCCTGTTGCTCCACCGACGTACTTCTTCCTCCTATATATACCTACGTACCCCCAAATGATCAGATACGGAGCCAAAACCCTAATTCCACCGCCGTAACTTTCTGTATCCACGAGATCCCATCTTGGGGCCTGTTCCGGAGCTCCGCCGGAGGGGGCATCGATCACGGAGGGCTTCTACATCAACACCATAGCCCCTCCGATGAAGTGTGAGTAGTTTACCTCAGACCTTCGGGTCCATAGTTATTAGCTAGATGACTTCTTCTCTCTTTTTGGATCTCAATACAATGTTCTCCCCCTCTCTTGTGGAGATCTATTCGATGTAATCTTCTTTTTGCGGTGTGTTTGTTGAGACCGATGAATTGTGGGTTTATGATCAAGTTTATCTATGAACAATATTTGAATCTTCTCTGAATTCTTTTATGTATGATTGGTTATCTTTGCAAGTCTCTTCGAATTATCAGTTTGGTTTGGCCTACTAGATTGATCTTTCTTGCAATGGGAGAAGTGCTTAGCTTTGGGTTCAATCTTGCGGTGTCCTTTCCCAGTGACAGTAGGGGCAGCAAGGCACGTATTGTATTGTTGCCATCGAGGATAACAAGATGGGGTTTTCTCATATTGCATGAGTTTATCCCTCTACATCATGTCATCTTGCTTAAGCGTTACTCTGTTCTTTGAACTTAATACTCTAGATGCATGCTGGATAGCGGTCGAGTGTGGAGTAATAGTAGTAGATGCAGGCAGGAGTCGGTCTACTTGTCTTGGACGTGATGCCTATATACATGATCATACCTAGATATTCTCATAACTATGCTCAATTCTGTCAATTGCTCAACAGTAATTTGTTCACCCACCGTAAAATACTTATGCTCTTGAGAGAAGCCACTAGTGAAACCTATGGCCCCCGGGTCTATCTTCATCATATTAATCTTTCAATACTTGTATTGTTGCCATCGAGGATAACAAGATGGGGTTTTCATCATATTGCATGAGTTTATCCCTCTACATCATGTCATCTTGCTTAAGGCGTTACTCTGTTCTTATGAACTTAATACTCTAGATGCATGCTGGATAGCGGTCAATGTGTGGAGTAATAGTAGTAGATGCAGGCAGGAGTCGGTCTACTTGTCTTGGACGTGATGCCTATATACATGATCATACCTAGATATTCTCATAACTATGCTCAATTCTGTCAATTGCTCAACAATAATTTGTTCACCCACCGTAAAATACTTATGCTCTTGAGAGAAGCCACTAGTGAAACCTATGGCCCCCGGGTCTATCTTCATCATATTAAATCTTCCAATACTTAGTTATTTTCATTGCTTTTATTTTACTTTGCATCTTTATCATAAAAATACCAAAAATATTATCTTATCATATCTATCAGATCTCACTCTCCTAAGTGACCGTGTAGGGATTGACAACCCCTTATTGTGTTGGTTGCGAGGGTTTATTTGTTTTGTGTAGGTGCGAGGGACTCACGCGTAGCCTCCTACTGGATTGATACCTTGGTTCTCAAAAACTGAGGGAAATACTTACGCTACTTTGCTGCATCACCCTTTCCTCTTCAAGGGAAAACCAACGCAGTGCTCAAGAGGTAGCAATTAACACCCAAAGAGTGATCATGTTTTGCTTGTGACAAAAATTTAGTCAACGGGTTTGCCACATTCAGAGTCGTATGTATTTTGCAAATTTTCTATGTCTACAATGTTTTGCACGGAGCTACTCTAGCTAATTGCTCCCACTTTCAATATGTATCTAGATCGAGACTTAGAGTCATCCAGATCAGTGTCAAAGCTTGCATCGACGTAACTCTTTACGACGAACTCTTTGTCACCTCCATAACCGAGAAACATTTCCTTATTCCACTAAGGATATTTTTGACCGCTATGCAGTGATCCACTCCTGGATCACTATTGTACCCTCTTGCCAAACTTATGATGAGGTACACAATAGGTCTGGTACACAACATAGCTTACTTTGTAGAACCTATGACTGAGGCATAGTGAATGACTTTTCATTCTCTTTCTATTTTCTGCCGTGGTCAGGTTTTGAGTCTTTACTCAACTTCACACCTTGCAACACAGGCAAGAACTCCTTCTTTGACTGTTCCATTTTGAACTACTTCAAAATCTTGTCAAGGTATGTACTCATTGAAAATATATCAAGCGTCTTGATCTATTGATGTCTACTACACAATCTTCTTCTTGTAGATGTTGTTGGGACTCCAAGTGCAGAGGTTTGTAGGACAGTAGCAAATTTCCCTCAAGTGGATGACCTAAGGTTTATCAATCCGTAGGAGGCGTAGGATGAAGATGGTCTCTCTCAAGCAACCCTGCAACCAAATAACAAAGAGTCTCTTGTGTCCCCAACACACCCAATACAATGGTAAATTGTATAGGTGCACTAGTTCGGCGAAGAGATGGTGATACAAGTGGTATATGGATGGTAGATAAAGGTATTTGTAATCTGAAATAATAAAAACAGCAAGGTAGCAAGTGATAAAAGTGAGCATAAACGGTACTGCAATGCGTGGAAATAAGGCCTAGGGTTCATACTTTCGCTAGTGTAAGTTCCCTCAACAATACTAACATAATTCGATCATAAAACTATCCCTCAACATGCAACAAAGAGTCACTCCAAAGTCACTAATAGCGGCGAACAAACGAAGAGATTATGGTAGGGTACGAAACCACATCAAAGTTATTCTTTCCAATCAATCCGTTGGGCTATTCCTATAAGTGTCACAAACAGCCCTAGAGTTCGTACTAGAATAACACCTTAAGATACAAATCAACCAAAACCCTAATGTCACCTAGATACTCCAATGTCACCTCAAGTATCCGTGGGCATGATTATTTGATATGCATCACACAATCTCAGATTCATCCATTCAACCAACACAAAGGACCTCAAAGAGTGCCCCAAAGTTCTACCGGAGAATCACGACGAAAACGTGTGCCAACCCCTATGCATAGGTTCATGGGCGGAACCCGCAAGTTGGTCACCAAAACATACATCAAGTGAACCACGTGATATACCATTGTCACCACAGATATCCACGGCAAGACATACATCAAGTGTTCTCAAATCTTTAAAGACTCAATCTGATAAGATTACTTCAAAGGGGAAACCCGATTCATTACAAGAGAGTAGACGGGGGAAGAAACATCATAGGATCCAAATATAATAGCAAAGCTCGTGATACATCAAGATCGTATCACCTCAAGAACACGAGAGAGAGATCAAACACATAGCTACTGGTACATACCCTCAGCCCCGAGGGAGAACTACTCCCTCCTCGTCATGGAGAGCTCCGGGATGATGAAGATGGCCACCGGAGAAGGATTGCCCCCTCCAGCAGGGTGCCGAAACTGGTCTAGATTGGTTTTCGGTGGCTACGGAGGCTTCTGGCGGCGGAACTCCCAATCTATGGTGCTCCCTGGAAGTTTTACGATACGTAGGTATATATGGGTGAAAGGAGTACGTCGGTGGACCGAAGGGGGGGCCACGAGGCAGGGGGCGCGCCCCTACCCTCGTGAGCACCTCCTTCATCTTCTGACGTAGGGTCCAAGTCCATCAGGTAGGTTTCCTTCCAAAACTAACTTCTCCAGTTGATTTCGTTCCGTTTCGACTCCATTTGATATTCCTTTTCTTCGAAACACTGAAATAGGCATAAAACAACAAATCTGGGCTGGGCCTCTGGTTAATAGGTTAGTCCCAAAAATGATATAAAAGTGTATAATAAAGCCCATAAACATTCAAAACAGTAAATAATATAGCATGGAGCAATCAAAAATTATAGATACGTTGGAGACGTATCATCTATCTCTATAGATCTTGATGCTCAATATGTAAGTAGCTTCACCGAGGTCTTTCTTTGAAAAACTTCTTTCAAACATTCGTTTATGCTTTCCAGAAAATTCTACATTATTTCCGATCAACAATATGTCATTCACATATACTTATCAGAAATGCTGTAGTGCTTGATACGTCTCCGTCGTATCTACTTTTCCAAACACTTTTGCCCTTGTTTTGGACTCTAACTTGCATGATTTGAATGGAACTAACCCGGACTGATGCTATTTTCAGCAGAATTACCATGGTGTTATTTATGTACAGAAACAAACGTTCTCGGAATGACCTGAAACTTCACGGAGCAACTTTTCAGAAAATATGAAAAATACCTGCAAAAGATGAAGGCCAGGGGGCCCACCACCTGTCCACGAGGGTGGGGGCGCGCCCCCTACCTCGTGGGCCCCCTGTTGCCTCTCCGACTCCAACTCCATATATTATGTTTCGAGGAGAAAAAAATCAGGGAGAAGAAATCATCGCGTTTTATGATACGGAGCCGCCGCCAAGCCCTAAAACCTCTTGGGAGGGCTGATCTGGAGTCCGTTCGGGGCTCCGGAGAGGGGAATCCGTCGCCATCGTCATCATCAACCATCCTCCATCACCAATTTCATGATGCTCACCGCCGTGCGTGAGTAATTCCATCGTAGGCTTGCTGGACGGTGATGGGTTGGATGGGATCTATCATGTAATCGAGTTAGTTTTGTTAGGGTTTGATCCCTAGTGTCCACTACGTTCTGAGATTGATGTTGCTATGACTTTGCTATGCTTAATGCTTGTCACTAGGGCCCGAGTGCCATGATTTCAGATCTGAACCTATTATGTTTTCATCAATATATGAGTGTTCTTGATCCTATCTTGCAAATCTATAGTCACCTATTATGTGTTATGATCCGTTAACCCCGAAGTGACAATAATCGGGATACTTACCGGCGATGACCGTAGTTTGAGGAGTTCATGTATTCACTATGTGTTAATGCTTTGTTTCGGTTCTCTATTAAAAGGAGGCCTTAGTATCCCTTTGTTTCTGTAAGGACCCCGCTGCCACAGGAGGGTAGGACAAAAGATGTCATGCAAGTTCTTTTCCATAAGCACGTATGACTATATTCGGAATAATGCCTACATTACATTGACGAACTGGAGCTAGTTTTGTGTCACCCTAGGTTATGACTGTTACATGATGAACCACATCCAGCATAATTCTCCATCACCGATCCATTGCCTACGAGCTTTCCATATATTGTTATCCGCTTATTTACTTTTCCGTTGCTATTGCTATCATCACTACAAAATACCAAAAACATTACTTTTACTACTGTTACCTTTTGTTACCGTTATCACTACTATCATATTACTTTGCTACTAAACACTTTGCTGCAGATATTAAGTTTCCAGGTGTGGTTGAATTGACAACTCAGCTGATAATACTTGAGAACATTCTTTGGCTCCCTTGTGTCGAATCAATAAATTTGGGTTGAATACTCTACCCTCAAAAACTATTGCGATCCCCTATACTTGTGGGTTATCAGTGCTCCCACTCACTTTCTTGTAAATACAGGCTTCACCGCAAGTCTGTATAAAACCATATGCTTTGATCACTTTATCAAAGCATATATTCCAACTCCGAGATGCTTGCACCAGTCCATAGATGGATCGCTGGAGCTTGCTCACTTTGTTAGCACCTTTAGGATTGACAAAACCTTCTGGTTGCATCATATACAACTCTTATTTAAGAAATTCATTAAGGAATGCAGTTTTGACATCCATTTGCTAGATTTCATAAAATGCGGCAACTGCTAACATGATTCGGACAGACTTTTAAGCATCAATACGAGTGAGAAAATCTCATCGTAGTCAACACCTTGATCTTGTCTGCGACAATTCGAGCTTTGTAGATAGTAACACTACTATCATCATCTGTCTTCCTCTTGAAGATCCATTTATTCTCAATGACTCACCGATCATCGGTCAAGTCAATCAAAGTCCATACTTTGTTCTCATACATGGATCCCATCTCAGATTTCATGGCCTCAAGCCATTTTGCGGAATCTGGGCTCATCATCGCTTCCTCATAGTTCGTAGGTTCGTCATGGTCTAGTAACATGACTTCCAGAACAGGATTACCGTACCACTCTGGTCCGAACCGTACTCTGGTTGACCTACGAGGTTCGGTAGTAACTTGATTTGAAGTTTCATGATCATCATCATTAGCTTCCTCACTAATTGGTGTAGGAATCACTGGAACTGATTTCTGTGATGAACTACTTTCCAATTGGGGAGAAGGTACACTTACCTTATCAAGTTCTACTTATCTCCCACTCACTTCTTTCGAGAGAAACTCCTTCTCTAGAAAGGATCCATTCTTAGCAACAAAATATCTTGCCTTCGGATCTGTGATAGAAGGTGTACCCAATAGTTTCTTTTGGGTATCCTATGAAGATGCACTACTCCGATTAGGGTTCGAGCTTATCAGTTTGAAACTTTTTCACATAAGCATCGCAACCCCTAAGTTTAAGAAACAACAGCTTTGGTTTCTTGCCAAACCATAGTTCATATGGTGTCATCTCAACTAATTTAGATGGTGCCCTATTTAACATGAATGCAGTTGTCTCTAATGCATAACCCCAAAACGATAGTGGTAAATCGGTAAGAGACACCATAGATAGCACCATATGCTGTGGTGTTCCAGGTGGCGTGAGTTGCGAAACTATTCCACATTGTTTCAAATGAAGACCAAACTCGTAACTCAAATATTCGCCTCCGTGATCAAATCGTAGAAACTTTATTTTCTTGTTACGATGATTTTCCACTTCACTCTGAAATTCTTTGAACTTTTCAAATGTTTCAGAATTATGTTTCATTAAGTAGATATACCCATATCTGCTCAAATCATTTGTGAAGGTCAGAAAATAACGATACCCGCCGCGAGCCTCAACAGTTATCGGATCGCATAGATCAGTATATATTATTTCCAATAACTCAGTTGCTTGCTCCATTGTTCCGGAGAACGGAGTCTTAGTCATCTTGCCCGTGAGGCATGGTTCGCAAGCATCAAGTGATTCATAATCAAGTGATTCCAAAAGTCCATCAGCATGGAGTTTCTTCATGCGCTTTACACCAATATGACCTAAACGGCAGTGCCACATATAAGTTGCACTATCATTATTAACTTTGCATCTTTTTGCTTCAATATTATGAATATGTGTATTACTACGATCGAGATTCAATAAACCATTTATATTGAGTGTATGACCATAGAAGGTTTTATTCATGTAAATAGAACAACAATTATTCTTTGATTTAATGAATAATCGTATTGCAATAAACATGATCCAATCATATTTATGCTCAACGCAAACACCAAATAACATTTATTTTAGGTTCAACACTAATCCCGAAGGTAAAGGGAGTGTGCGATGGTGATCTTATCAACCTTGGAATCACTTCCAACTCTCATCACCACCTCGCCCTTAACTAGTCTCTGTTTATTTTGCAACTCCCGTTTCGAGTTACTACTCTTTGCAACTGAACCAGTATCAAATACTAAGGGATTGCTATAAACACTAGTAAAGTACA
The DNA here is from genome assembly GCF_003073215.2 of Triticum urartu. Classification (NCBI taxonomy): domain Eukaryota; kingdom Viridiplantae; phylum Streptophyta; class Magnoliopsida; order Poales; family Poaceae; genus Triticum; species Triticum urartu. Next base: position 743,854,259 of record NC_053023.1, read on the forward strand.
CATCAATAACATGTATATCAAATATACTTTTGTTCACTTTGCCATCCTTCTTATCCGCCAAGTATCTAGGGCAGTTCCACTTCCAGTGACCATTTCCTTTGCATTAGAAGCACTCAGTTCCATGCTTGGGTCTAGCTTTGGGATTCTTCATGGGAGTGCCAACTTGCTTGCCATTCTTCTTGAAGTTCCCTTTCTTTCCCTTGCCCTTTGACTTGAAACTAGTGGTCTCGTCAACCATCAACATTTGATGCTTTTCTTGATTTCTACCTTCGTCGATTTCAGCATCACGAAGAGCTCGGGAATCGTTTTCATCACCCCTTGCATATTATAGTTCATCACTAAGTTCTAGTAACTTGGTGATAGTGACTAGAGAACTTTATCAATTACTATCTTATCTGGAAGATTAACTCCCACTTGATTCAAACAATTGTAGTACCCAGACAATCTGAGCACATACTCACCGGTTGAGCTATTCTCCTCCATCTTGTAGGCAACGTATTGTTAGAGGTCTCATACCTCTCGACACGGGCATGAGTATGAAATACCAATTTCAACTCTTAGAACATCTTATATGTTCCGTGGCATTCAAAACGTTTTTGAAGTCCCGGTTCTAAGCCGTAAAGCATGGTGCACTAAACTATTAAGTAGTCATCATACCGAGATTTGTCAAACGTTCATAATGTGTGCATCTGCTCCTGCAATAGGTCTGTCACCTAGCGGTGCATCAAGGACATAATTCTTTTGTGCATCAATGAGGATAATCCTCAGATCACGGACCAAGTCCGCATCATTGCTACTATCATCTTTCAACTTCTTTTTCTCTAGGAACATATCAAAATTAAACGGGAAGCTACATCGCAAGCTATTGATCAACAACATAGATATGCAATTACTATCAGGACTAAGTTCATGATAAATTAAAGTTCAATTAATCATATTACATAAGAACTCCCACTTAGATAGACATCCCTCTAATCATCTAAGTGATCACGTGATCCATATCAACTAAACTATGTCCGATCATCACGTGAGATGCAGTAGTTTTCAATGGTGAACATCACTATGTTAATCATATCTACTATATGATTCACGCTCGACCTTTCGGTCTCCAGTGTTCCGAGGCCATATCTGCATATGCTAGGCTCATCAAGTTTAACCTGAGTATTCCGCGTGTGCAAAACTGGCTTGCACCCGTTGTATGTGAACGTAGAGCTTATCACACCCAATCATCACGTGGTGTCTCAGCACGAAGAACTATAGCAACGGTGCATACTCAGGGAGAACACTTGTACCTTGAAATTTAGTGAGAGATCATCTTATAATGCTACCATCGAACTAAGCAAAATAAGATGCATAAAGGATAAACATCACATGCAATCAAAATATGTGACATGATATGGCCATGATCATCTTGCGCCTTCGATCTCCATCTCCAAAGTACCGTCATGATCTCCATCATCTTGATCTCTATCAACATGTCATCACATGGTCGTCTCACCAACTATTGCTATCGCATAGCGATAAAGTAAAGCAATTATTTGGCGCTTACATCTTATGCAATAAAGAGACAACCATGAGGCTTCTGCTAGTTGCCGATAACTTCAACAAAAACATGATCATCTCGTACAACAACTTATATCTCATCATGTCTTGACCATATCACATCACAACAAGCCCTGCAAAAACAAGTTAGGCGTCCTCTACTTTGTTGTTGCAAGTTTTACGTGGCTGCTACGGGCTGAGCAAGAACCGTTCTTACCTGCGCATCAAAAACCACAACGCGGTATAGTGATTGCTTTTTGATCTTCAGAAAGAACCTTGTTCATTGAATCTGATTCAACTAAAGTTGGAGAAACTCACACCCACCAGCCACCTATGTGCAAAGCACGTCGGTAGAACCAGTCTCGTGTAAGCGTATGCGTAATGTCGGTCTGAGCCGCTTCATCTAACAATACCGCTGAATCAAGAATCAACTAGTGACGGCAAACAATATGTATATACCCACGCCCACAACTCCTTTGTGTTCTACTCGTGCATATAACATCTACGCATAGACCTGGCTCGGATGCCACTGTTGGGGAACGCAGTAATTTCAAAAATTTCCTACGCACACGCAAGATCATGGTGATTCATAGCAACGAGAGGGGAAGAGTGTTGTCCATGTACCCTCTAGACCGTAAGCGGAAGCGTTATGACAACGCGGTTGATGTAGTCGTACGTCTTCACGATCCGACCGATCCTAGTACCGAAAGTACGGCACATCCATGATCTGCACACGTTCAGCTCGGTGACGTCCCACGAACTATCGATCTAGCTGAGTGTCGAGGGAGAGCTTCGTCAGCACGACGGCGTGATGACGGTGATGATGATGCTACCGGAACAGGCTTCGCCTAAGCACCGCTACGATATGACCGAGGTGGATTATAGTGTGGGGGGCACCGCACACGGCTAAGGGATCAATGATCAACTTATGTGTCTATGGGGTGCCCCCTGGCCACGTATATAAAGGATGGAGGGAGGAGGAGGTTGGCCCTCATAGGGCGTGCCCAAAGTGTGGAGCCCTACTAGGACTCCCTAGTCCTAGTAGGATTCCACCTCCCGCATGGAATAGGAAAAAGGGAAGGGAGAAGGAGAAGGAAGGAAGGGGGCACCCCCTTTACCTAGTCCAATTCGGACCGGTCCATGGGGAAGGGGCGCGGCCACCCTTGAGGCCTTTCTCTCCTTTCCCGTATGGCCCATTAAGGCCCAACACAAATTCTCGTAACTCTTCGGTACTTCAAAAAATACCCGAATCACTCGGAACCTTTCTGATGTCCGAATGTAGCCTTCCAATATATCGATCTTCATGTCTCAACCATTTCGAGACTCCTTGTCATGTCCCCGATCTCATCCGGGACTCCGAACAAACTTCGGTCATCAAATCACATAACTCATAATACAAATCGTCAGAGAAAGTTAAGCGTGCGTTCCCTACGGGTTCGAGAACTATGTAGACATGACCGAGACTCATCTCCGGTCAATAACCAATAGCGGAACCTGGATGCTCATATTGGTTCCTACATATTCTACGAAGATCTTTATCGGTCAAACCGCATAACAACATACGTTGTTCCCTTTGTCATCGGTATGTTACTTTCCCGAGATTCGATCGTCGGTATCTCAATACCTAGTTCAATCTCGTTACCGGCAAGTCTCTTTACTCGTTCCGTAATGCATCATCCCGCAACTAAATCATTAGTCACATTGCTTGCAAGGCTTATAGTAATGTGCATTACCGAGAGGGCCCAGAGATACTCTCCAATAGACGGAGTGACAAATCCTAATCTCGATCTATGCCAACTCAACAAACACCATTGGAGACATCTGTAGAGCATCTTTATAATCACCAAGTTATGTTTTGAAGTCTGATAGCACACAAGGTGTTCCTCCGGTATTCGGGAGTTGCATAATCTCATAGTCAGAGGAACATGTATAAGTCATGAAGAAAGTAGTAGCAATAAAACTGAACGGTCATTATGCTAAGCTAATGGATGGGTCTTGTCCATCACATCATTCTCTAATGATGTGATCCCGTTCATCAAATGACAACACATGTCCATGGCTAGGAAACTTAACCATCTTTGATTAACGAGCTAGTCAAGTAGAGGCATACTAGGGACACTCTGTTTCTCTATGTATTCACACATGTACTAAGTTTCCGGTTAATACAATTCTAGCATGAATAATAAACATTTATTATGATATAAGGAAATATAAATAACAACTTTATTATTGCCTCTAGGGCATATTTCCTTCATCTATATCTATTCACAGGGTTTGCTGTCAGTTTGCTTGCCAGAATGTCAGACCAGAGTGATAGTCAGAACAGGTCAGAAGAGCAGGTGTAATTGAGTGAGGGCACTAGTCCCTCAAGTACCTCAGATGATGGTAGCACTAGCACTCCTAGTAATTTGCCAAAGGCAGCCACCGGGTCAAGGAAGAAGAAAACCTCAGATTCTGAAGATGAGGACTATGTGGCTACCGAGGAAGAAGTCAGCTCCAAGAAGAAGGTGCTAAAGAAAGAGTATGGCACAGCTGCAACAACTAAGCCAGGGTTGAACAAGAAGGCACCAGCAAGAAGGATTCCTATGTCTAAGGCTAGAGTCTCCACTCAAGAAACTACGGAGTTCACTCTTGAACCCAAAGAGGCTAGAGAAGGAAAGAAGAGGAAGGAGAGGGTCAAGAAGACCATTGCCAGAGTTCTTGGTAGATCCTCCATCATGAGAGAGCCAGAAGAAGATGAAGAGGAAGAGGATGCTGCTTTAGATCCCAAGTCACAATAGCTTATGGGAGATGTTATCAAATCAAGGGCTACTGCTTCAAAGCCCAAAAATGCTCCCAAAGCTGCTGCTCAAACCACCAAGTCTAAGCCCAAGAGAAGCACCAGAAACATTCCTGCTGAAGAAAAGAACAAGGCCCCAGTGCCTGAAGTTGAAGAAAAGGATTATGAAACCCTAGTGCTAAGAAAATTGAAACCCAAGATTCCAGACCACAATGATGCTCATCTAGTAACTGAGGACATGAATATCAGGAAGAATGCAGGACTGAGATTGTGGAGACTGTCTAATCCTTATGCTGTGAGGAGGAGGACTGCTGTTGACTATAGGTTCCACACCAAGGAACAACAGGATTTCTATGAGACTATTCTGCTTGACAAGAAGCCAATTGTCTGCGATATGAAATGGGTCGATTAGGGATACATTGATGAGAATGAAGACTTCTTCCTAGGTGTACATGAAAGCTTCAGGGCTTGTGGAGTTGATGAGTTTGTGGGTCAAAAGTTGACCAAATGGAATGACGAGCTAGTTATGCAATTTTACTCCACTGCACATTTCTATCCAGATGGAAGGATAGTATGGATGACTAAAGGTACGAGGTACCAATCAACTGCTGAAGAATGGTCCAAGTTGATCAATGCCCCAGAGGAACATGATGATGATTTGGATGTGTATGCCAAGAAGAATAAAGACCACAATTCTATGGCAAACATGTACAAAGAGATCCATGATAAAGCTTTGGAGACACACAAGCTTGGATCTGTGCACTATTTGTTTTCTGGTCTGCCTACTATCAACACCATCTTAAGGCATACTTTGCTACCCAATTCTGGAGATCACAAGATGATTAGAGAACATTCCATCAACTTGCTGCAAATCTTTGATGTACCTCAAAAATTCAAGGTCATGAGTCTGATCGTAGAGACAATCAAGAGGACAACTGCTGATCAGAAAAGATCTTGTGGGTATGCTCCACACATTCAGGAGCTCATCAACTCAAAGATGGGCACATGCACCTACCTGTTGGACAAGGAGCACTTACCTTTGCACCCAGAACTTGAAGATAACACAGTTGTGATGAATGAGGATGAACATTCATCAGCACAAGCACAAGAGAAGAGAGCTAAGGCAAAGGCAGAAAAAGCTGCAAGGATGCCAACTGCCGAGGAAGCATCTCAGGTGTTCCTGAAAAGCAAACAAGATCAATTGGGTTATCTGATACAAGCAACATTAAGGATTGAGAAGGGCTTGGCCACCCTGACTCGGAATCAAGAGAGCTTGGAAAGGATTGCTGAGACAAAATTCTATGATCTTGACCTCAAGGTGACTGAGATACAGATTGCAGTTGAGCAGCTCCAGGAGGAAGTTGAGGAGAAGAGAGGGAAGGAAACTACGGATGCTTTTCAGCGTGTGCCAAGGAGTTAGAGGTCAGCTGCAGTGCCAGTACCAGATTCTAGAGCTACATCGTCAGCACCAACAATAGCCTCAGTACCACCTCCAGCACCTGCTCCACCAGCTCCAACGTCATAAACTGATGCCTTCATCCTTGGAGTTCTCTCTACACCACCTCCCGAAGACCAAGCCTGAGAGACACATAACACTATGCATTTTTGAACTTTTTGGTAACTTGTTGCCAAAGGGGGAGAAATGTATAGATCATAGGCTTCGAGAGAGAGTGTTTTTGCTTCTTTGTCTCTCTTGCTTTTGGTTGAACTTTATTGTGTGCTTGGTTGATACTCTATGTCTATGTGAGATACTTGTTTGATCAACTGTTTGATCATATGCTACTTTAATGCTTGATTGGATGATATTATCTCTTATATCCCATATATGATCATTCACTTTGCTTGGTGATGAGTGCATGCTTTTAATTTACATCATTTGAGCGCTCCACCAAGATGTATGTGACATGGAAGAGTAACCCATGATCCTAATCGATTGTGCATTTGCATTCAAAAGCAAATTTTAAATAATGCACAAATTTAGGGGGAGCTCTTGCTTATCACATACTTCTCAAAGCGATGATGTATTTCAATCTTATGATCATTTGTCGAAGCTTTGATCTATCTGTTGTCATCAATTACCAAAAATGGGGAGATTGAAAGTGCAACTATCCCTCGGTGATTTTGGTAATTCCTAACAAAATATAGCTCATTGAGCTAATGATATCTCGAGATAAATATTTCAGGAAAGCTCAATGATTGGCATGACATGGATTAGAAATGTGGATCCCTCAAAATGCCAAGGACAAAATATTGGCTCAAGCTCTAAAGCTCAAGACTCTACATTTTAATTTTAGTGATCCAAGATCACATTGAGTCCATAGGAAAAGCCAATACTATTAAAAGGGGATGAGGTGTTGCTTAATGGGTTGCTTGCTCAAAATGCTTAGTGATATGCTCCAAAAACCCTCAACTATTTTCTCATATCCACATATGTCCCAAACCAAAAGTAAAACTCGGCCCCACCAAAATACTCTATCCGGCGCCACCGAGTTCTTTTGACATAGCCACTGCCACAAACCCTAGTCACTTCGGTCTTACCGATAGGGATCTCGGTCTCACTGAGATGGGATTGCAAACTCTCTGTTTCCCTTTGTAACGTTTCGGTCCAACCGAGATGAGCGATCGGTCCCACCGAGTTCGCAGTGCAAACTCTCTGTTTCCCCTTCGTAACGTTTCGGTCTCACCGAGATGAGCGAATCGGTCCCACCGAGTTTGCCTGACCAACTCTCTGGTTAGCTTATTACCAAAATCGGTCCCACCGAGTTTGTGTAATTGGTCTCACCGAGATTACGTTATGCCCTAACCCTAATGAAATCGGTCACACCAAGTTGACATATCGATCCCATCGAAAAACCTAACGTTCACATTTTGAACTAAATCGGTCTGGCCGAGTTTCATTATTCGGTCCCACCGAGTTTGGTGATTTGCGTGTAACAGTTAGATTTTGTGTGGAGGCTATATATACCCCTCCACCCACTCTTCATTCGTGGAGAGAGCCATCAAAACATGCCTACACTTCCAACATTCATTTTCTGAGAGAGAGAACTACCTACTCATGTGTTGAGACCAACATATTCCATTCCAACCATATAAATCTTGATCTCTAGCCTTCTCCAAGTTTCTTTCCACTCAAATCATCTTTCCACCAAATCCAAATCGGTGAGGAGAGAGTTGAGTGTTGGGGAGACTATCATTTGAAGCACAAGAGCAAGGAGTTCATCATCAACACACCGTCTATTACCTTTTGGAGAGTGGTGTCTCCTAGATTGTTTAGGTGTCACTTGGGAGCCTCCGACAAGATTGTGGAGTTGAACCAAGGAGTTTGTACGGGCAAGGAGATCGCCTACTTCGTGAAGATCTACCCTAGTGAGGCAAGTCCTTCGTGGGCGATGGCCATGGTGGGAGAGACAAGGTTGCTTCTTCGTGGACCCTTCGTGGGTGGAGCCCTCCGTGGACTCGCGCAACCGTTACCCTTCGTGGGTTGAAGTCTTCACCAACGTGGATGTACGATAGCACCATCTATCGGAACCACGCCAAAAATCTCCGTGTCTACATTGCGTTTGCTCCCTCCAAACTCCTCCCTTTACCTTCATGTGCAATGTTTTACATTCCGCTGCTATACTCTTAGACTTGCATGTGTAGGTTGATTGCTTGACTAGTGCTAAGTTGCTAAAATCTGCCAAGACTTAAAATTGGGAAAATACTAGATTTTTATTTGGTCAAGTAGTCTAATCACCCCCCTCTAGACGTACTTTCGATCCTACATAAGCAAAGAGTAGGTGTGAGACCCCTGGTGCGCCACGACAGATCGTCAAGGGTTCAATAGCATTTGTTCTCACCCCTGCTTTAGAAGCCCAGACAGACCATCAACTACAAAAAAGAACGAAAATGGAGACAGGGGATCACCCTACTAGAGGCCACACACCAGTGTGAACGATTGTGAGAGGGTTCGATTGAATTTAATATCTCATCGTGGTGACGCATGCCATGATCTATTGCACCCACGGATGAGCAAAACCCATCTTAACCATCATTCGCTCCAAGAATCCCCAATTAACACAATCACAGGCTTTAGAAGGATCCAATTTGTAGGTTATACTAGGCTCTTTAGAAAGAAAAAAACTTTACACCACCCTAGTTTTTCTTCCTTTTTTCCATATATTTTTGTTTGTATTACACAGAAAGGTCAACGTCTATTACGAAAATGTTCATCGTATATTAAGGAAATGTTCACCGTGCATTTTAAAAATGTTCATCGTACACCAAGAAAATGTTCATTGTATTGTTACAAAAATGTTCAATTTATATTTCGAAAAACTTCAATGTATATTACAAAAAAACTTCTGTAAGTGCATCTAGTGCCCCTTAGTGATTTTGGTGTATTGAAGACTTATAGGTTAAGGGACTAATGCGTGTGTGAATGTACACATGTCTATAAGTCTATGAGGAGTTTGATATTTACAGGAAAAGTCGACCCCTAAAAATGAATATCTTCGACTGAAGATTTTGGTATTTCTGAAGACTTTCATGAAGACTTTGAAAGTGAAGAAATTGGTGTGTCCGTGAAGACTTGATATTCATGCGAGAAATATGAAGCTTGAAGACTTTCGTGTTCATAGTTTTGTTTTTCTCTTTCTTGAGTCATAGGAAACACCGTACTGTTAAAGGGGGTCGGGGAAATACTAAGGAAAAATTTCCATGTGATGCTCAACTCAAAATCCTACACCTACCAATCCCTTCGAGTGAAGCCATTGGAAATCTCATATAGTTCAGTCAATTTCTTCAGTGACAGAGACGAAGTTCTTCTGGTCTCTGAGGAATTTGTCCTGACTGAGGAGTTAGGGATTCGCCAGTGCGGATTGCCTACACAGTGAGGAACATGATAGCCCTGAGGATTTTGCTACTCAAAATTCCGCCAGTTGCTGTGCTATGCGCCAGCTGTCCCAAAATATCTATCCACCTAACGGTCATATCATTGAAGGGCATTTATGTCTTATCATGTCGGGCTGCTCCCTAGGCTATAAATAGCCGCCCCCTACAACCACTAGCTAGTTGGCTGCTCCGAGAGAAACTGACACTTGTCATTTGAGAGCAACCCATCCTCCGACGACTTTGAGCGAAAATCATCAAGTGAGGAAAAACCAAAAACCCAAAACCCAAACACCTACAAACCCCAAGTGATTGAGCATCACTGAAGAGATTGATCCTGAGTGGATCCGACGCTTGTTACCTTTGAAGACTGTGCTTCTTCCAGACGGTTAGGCGTCATGGTCTAGAGCATCCAAGAGGAATTGTGGATCGCCGAGTGACCAAGTTTGTGAAGGTTTGGAAGTCGCCTGAAGACTTACCACGAGTGATTGGATAAGGTCTGTGTGACCTTAGTTCAAGGAGAATACGGTGAGGACTGGGTGTCTTGGACTAAGTGTCCTTGACTGGGTGTCCGGGACTGTGTGTCCTCGAGTTTAAATACTCAGCCCCCCCAACCAGACGTACAACTGAGACAGTAGTTGGAACTGGTCTACCAAATCATTGTCTTCACCGAGCTTACTGGTTCTATTTCCTCGACTCTTTCATTTCCTCATAACTGTGATGTATGTTTGTTCTTATTTGTGTTTGAAGACTTTGACTGAAGACTTTCTCAATTTCCTCAGTTCAATTTCTTCAGTCTGTTTGTCTTCATCCTGTGTTATCCTGTGATTACGCTTCTTGTACTCTGTGCCTGTCTTCATTTCATCATGATGAGTATGCTTGTATTCTGTTGTGTTTACTTTTGAGTACTTATTCCACTGCTAGTAGTTCTTCGCTAAGGAATTTCCTCACCAGCAAATTCCTCAATGAAGAATTTCATAAAAATCGCCTATTCACCCCCCTCTAGTCGATATAACGCACTTTCAATTGGTATCAGAGCAAGGTACTCCCTTGTTCTGTGTGATTTTGGTTTAACCGCCTGGAGTTTTAGTTATGTCGATCGCAGGTATGACGAAGATGACATGCCCCATCTTTGACAGTCACAAGTATCCCAAGTGGAAGGCCATGATGAAGAAACACCTCATGGCGATGAACAGCGAGTTGTGGACCGTCACTGAGATTGGCCTGACTAATCTGTGCAAGATGGCGCATGCTGATGAAATTCACAAGTATACTCTTCTCAACCTCATGGCGAAGGATGTCATCTGCTCCAGCCTGTCACAAAATCAGTTCAGGAATATCATGCATCTCGATCATGCGAAGCTCATTTGGGACCGTCTCTCTGAGGTCTATGAATGTCATCGAACTTGTCATGATCCTTGGTTTGAGGACTTCAAGGAATCTCTCAAAATGATGACATTCGAACCAGAATCATCATCTTCTGCATCATGCCTTATGGCAAAAGATGTTGTGGTAACTGAATGCTACCTATCCGAGTCCAGTGATGATGAATCTGGTGATGAATTTGGACCCAGCTATGTCAAACTTGCTTCCCTTGCTACTAAACAACAAAGAGCTTTGGAAAAAGCTCACTATATGCTAAACAAGAGTGATGATATGTTGGGTGAGGAATGGATCAGTCAAAAGCTTTGATTGAAAGTCTTCAGAGACTTCATACTAAGTATGACACCCTTCAAGATCAACATAACACTCTCTTATTGGATCATGAGAAGCTTTCTTATGAATTTCTTCAAAGAAAGCAAGACCTTGAGAAGCTAAGAGTGAGTTATGAAGATCTTCAGAAGGAGCGCGATTCATTATTTGCTCAACAAATCAGCACTTCTCAGGAAGAATTTGTTCCTCCATGCTTGAAGTGCATTGAACATGAATCTGATAATTCTTCACCTGAATGTTCAAATGCTGCTAATGTTTCAAATTCTTCACATGCCTCTACTATCACTAATTCCTCATCTGAGGACATTGCTGGTATCACTGACAATGCAGGGTTGAAGGAATTGTACATGACAGGCATGTACAAAAGCCTCAAAGGGCATCAGGCTCTTTGTGATGTGCTTAAAAAGCAAATCCTCAACAGGAACCCTAGGAAAGAGGGTATCGCCTTTGAGAGGAAACTCAATGCTGATGGTACATATTGGAAGCCTGAGCAGTACCCCAAAACTACATGGGTTGCTGCAAAGGGACCTCCAGTTGATCCATCTAACTTATCTGGATTTGCATGTGAATCTCCTCATTCTGATGATGAGTCAATTGACTCCAACTATAAGCTATTCAAAAATCAGAATGGTGAAGTATTTGCTAGATATATTGGCACTAACTGCAGGAACGGCTCCCCTATGAAGAAAATCTGGGTTCCCAAAAGATGTCTTGATAATCTTCAGGTGAATGTCATCATGACGCCACCTGTGAAGAATAGGAACCCCAGATCAAATTCTTCATATGGACGAAATTCCTCATATGGAGCAGAGTCCTCATATGAACATCATCGTGCTAACCCGTCTGTTTCGTAGGGAATATCTAAGGATTATGGATATGTGCATTATTCTTCAAATCATTATGTCCATAAGTCCTCGAAGAATTTCTCTGCATACTCTTATGCTTACTCTAACCCCTCTTATGTGAGACGAAATGGACTGGCTTCCATGTCATCCTTTTCGTATGGAGCTTGTAGAATGATGAACTCTTTACCACCCCTTTAGATGTGGGTGGTGAAGAAAAAGAACTAATCTTTTCTGCAGGGTCAGGTCTCCAGACGCACATAATCATCTGAAGAATTTGCTGGAGACCTGAGCATGCCTGAAAGGACGCAGGCTAACCATGAAGAAATGAACTTTCATTTCTCACGTCCTCATATTGCGTTATTAGTTCTTTTACTTGATGAAATTGATCTGATGAATTGATGTCATATTCTTCACTGATGAAGTATATGAGTTTGTAAGCTGCACTAATTCATCTGCAGGATGATCAACCCAAAGCCACTGAGTGGGTCCTCGATAGTGGATGTACAAACCACATGACTGGTGACAAGAATCTGTTGATGGATGCTCCATTATCTCCGTCGCATCTGAAGCATATCATCTTTGCTGACAAAGGCAAAAGTCAGGTATTGGGTCTAGTTAAGGTTGCGATTACAAAGGATCGACACATGGACAAAGTCATGCTTGTTGAGTCCTTAGGATACAACCTTATGTCTGTCTCAATGCTTTGTGATCTTGATATAGTTGTTGTCTTCGGCAAGTACCGTTGTGTTGTGGTTATGGAAGCTGACAATTCCAAAGTCTTCGAAGGCTTTAGGAGAGGAGACCTGTATATTGTTGATTTCTCTACAGGACCACGACCAGCCGTGTGCTTACTTGCAAAAGCTTCAGAAGGCTAGCTCTGGCATCGACGACTTGGTCATGCAGGCATGAGGAATTTGCACACGCTTGCGAAGAAAAAGCATGTCATTGGCATCGAGAATGTCAAATTCCTCAAGGATCACCTATGCGGAGCCTGTGAAGCTGGGAAGATGACCAAGGCCAAGCATCTAGCGAAGACTATCATGACCACCACTCGCCCATTTGAATTGCTTCACATGGATCTCTTTGGTCCTAATCATTATTCTGCTATCTCAAATGAAGCATCTCAATATGGCTTCATTATTGTTGATAATTATTCTCGTTACACATGGGTACACCTTGTTACTTACAAACATGAAGTGCAGGAAGTCTTCAAACGATTTTCCTCGAGGGCTTCAACCAACTTTGGTGTGAAGATCAAGCACATCAGAAGTGACAATGGCACTGAGTTCAAGAATTCTGGTCTCGATGACTATCTTGATGAACTTGGTATCACTCATGAGTTATCTGCTCCTTACACTCCTCAGCAGAATGGCGTCGTGGAGCGCAAGAACAGGACTCTTGCTGAGATGGCTCGCACTATGCTTGATGAATACAAAACGCCTCGTCGTTTCTGGACTGAGGCAATTGATACTGCGTGCCACATCATCAACAGAGTATATCTTCACAAATTCTTCAAAAAGACTGCCCATGAACTCCTCACTGATAAGAAACCCAATGTAAGTTATTTCAAAGTCTTCGATGCTAAATGTTGGATTAGAGATCCTCATCACAACTCAAAATTTGCACTGAAAGCACATGAAGGTTTTATGCTTGGTTACGGAAAGGACTCGCACACCTACAGAGTCTTCAACAAAGTTCTTCACAAAGTTGTTGAAACTGTAGATGTGCGGTTCGATGAAACTAATGGCTCGCAAAGAGAGCACCTACCTACTGTGATAGATGAACCAGCACCTAAGGAAACTATCAAGTTCAAGGCTACTGAGGATGTCATTCCTACTGAAGAATCTGCTGAAGAATTCATTCCAGAACATGAAGAACGTCGAGCTAATGCACCTGAAGAAAATGCTGAAGAAAATGGTGCTGAAGAAAACGCTGATCAAACTCTTCAACGACAACCAGCTCATCCTCGCATTGCAAAAGAAGTGCAAGTTGAAAAGATCATCAATGACATCAAAGCACCAGGTCCTCTCACACGCTCAAAAGCTTCACATTTGTCTAACTTTTGTGGGCAGTATGCTTTTGTCTCTATTACAGAGCCCACTAAGGTAGATGAAGCATTTCTGGAGCCTGAGTGGATTCAGGCCATGCAAGAAGAATTACATCAGTTCGAGCTCAGCAATGTCTGGGAACTGGTCAAACGTCCAGATCCTCGCAAGCACAATATCATCGGCACAAAGTGGATCGGATCTACCACAACAAGCAAGATGAAAATGGCCTTGTGGTGAGGAATAAGGCACGGCTTGTAGCTCAAGGCTACACACAGGTTGAAGGAATTGATTTCGATGAAACTTTTGCACCTGTTGCTAGACTTGAGGCTATTCGCATATTACTTGCTTATGCTAACCATCATGATATCACTATGTATCAAATGGATGTGAAAAGTGCATTCCTCAATGGTAAGCTTGAGGAAGAAGTATATGTTGCTCAACCTCCAGGTGTTGAAGATCCAAAGAATCCTGACAAAGTCTTCAGACTCAACAAGGCCCTCTATGGCCTCAAGCAGGCCCCATGGGCTTGGTATGATACTTTGAAGGAACTCTTCATGAAGAAAGGCTTCAAACCCGGTACACTCAACCCTACTCTTTTCACTAAATCTTATGATGGTGAATTGTTTGTGTGCCAAGTATATGTTGATGATATTATCTTTGGCTGTACTGACCAACATTATAGTGATGATTTTGCCTATATGATGAGTGAAGAATATCAAATGTCTAGGATGGGAGAGTTGAAATTCTTCTTAGGTCTTCAAATTCGTCAACAACACAATGGCATATTCATATCTTAGGAGAAATACCTCAAGGGTGTACTGAGGGAATTCGGCATGCAAGATTGCAAAGGCGTCAAAATTCCTATGCCCACAAATAGCCATCCGTGCACTGATGAAAATGGTATTGACTTCGATCATAAGGTATACCGCTCCGTGATAGGTTCCTTATTATACTTATGTGGATCTAGGCCAGATATAATGCTTAGTGTTTGCATGTGTGCCCGATTTCAAGCTGCACCGAAGGAATCACACCAAAAGGCTGTGAAGCATATTCTTCGATATCTAGCTCACACACCAACACTTGGATTATGGTACCCCAAGGGCTTGGTTTTTGATCTTGTTGGATATTCTGACTCTGACTATGCTGGTGATCGTGTGGATCGCAAGTCAACATCTGGTACATGTCATTTCCTCGGACGATCTTTGGTCTGTTGGTCCTTGAAGAAACAGAACTGCGTATCACTATCTACTGCTGAAGTTGAGTACATTGCCGCTGGTTCTTGCTGTGCCCAATTGCTATGGATGAAGCAAACTCTCAAGGACTACGGCGTCAACATGAAGAATGTGCCTCTCTTTTGTGACAATGAGAGTGTCATCAAGATTGCTCACAACCCAGTTCAGCACTCGAAGACAAAGCACATTCAGATTCGTCATCATTTTCTTCGTGATCATGTGTTGAAGGGCGACATTTCTATTGAGCATGTGAAGACTGAAGAATAGCTAGTTGATATCTTCACAAAGCCCTTGGATGAGAAGAGATTTAGCAAGTTGCGGTGTGAGCTAAATATTCTAGAATCTTCGAATGTTCTGTGAAAAGGGCACTCATCCTAACACTTATGTAAAATTGATGACTTAGATATGCAACACATGAAGAAACGTTTTACTTCAATCAATGAAGAATAACACTCTTAGTGTGAAGAAATTAATGAAGAATTTGACTTTCAGAACCCTACGATAATTGTACGCGGTGTCTAAAATCATCGTTCTTATACGGTGGGTCACGTCACCACCAAAAGTTGAAATTCCTCAAATTATTCATATTCTTCAACTTTGCATAGTCTTCAGCGGTTCCGTCGTTTTTCTTCATTGGCTATATATATATGTATATATATATGAGTTTTTGTCCTCTACAGCATTCACTTATTGCTATTTCTTCAAGTTGGTTTTCTGCTAAGTGAATGTGATCGGACCCTTCCCCTCTATGCTATACTCAACCCAATCTATTCACAAATTCTTCATGTGCGTTCTATTTGAAACTCGTTCAAAATCTTTACTGTGTCCTTGTCAGCTGAAGAAATTGCGAACGGAACTTTAAAACCTATCTTATCGAAATTTTCGGTCTTGCCGCTCAAACCATTCCGCATCCCACGATACACTTATCCACTCACCCACGATCTAACACGATCTCCACCTCTCACTACGTGGGTGACACATGTCATGCGAATGAGAAGGGTCAGGGGCACGTTCGTCCAATTTCTTTGGGCGAGCAGTTTTTCACCGTGGCTATAAATACCCCTCCTTCCCTTCCTCACTTCTTTTACTCCGCTCGACCTCTCTCTCCGGCTCGAGCTTCTCAAACCCTAGCGCCGTCACTACTTCATCGCCGCCGGTGAGGAAGAGCTTCACTGCCTCGACCTCGTCGCCGACGTACTCGTGCCAACCGCTGACATCTTCACTCCACCGCCGTCGTAGCCATCTTCCTCCGCCAAGTTAGGGCGTGGAAGATCTGCACAGACGAACTTCACATCTCCTCACTCCAGTTCGTCGTGTTCTTCATCCAGGGTAAATAAAATTTACTTTTACTGCCCTCGTTGATTCGAATGATTATCTACAAAATCTTCAAAAGTGTTTTTCTTCATATCTTCACACACTGAACACCTCACAAGTCATCCGTTCTTGATTCGTTTCTCTAAGCATCATTTTTCTTCAAGATTCCTGAATTGTGTGGATCTTCGATCTATACAACTCTGGAACCTAAGACAAAGAACGCTTAGTGAAAATCTTCAAGACTCATCTGGTCAAATTCCTCAAACTTGTTCTTTTTGAAAAACCTTCTCAGAACGCATATGACCTCTTCAAATTCCTCGCAACTATACTCTGTTCACAGGTACACATGTCAGCTGCTGAATCACTAGGTTCTCATCAACTTAACTCATTTTCAGTGTTCCTCGAAGAAAAGTTGCATACTTCTTTAGAGAATTCAATTTTTCAAATTCCTCAACTGAAGAAAATGGCTGATGGTAAAAGGCCACAGAAGGGAGGAAAGAGGCCTGAGGTAAATACAGTGTTTGAAATCCCTGATGACATATATGCTGGGTACTGCACACCTTCTGAGGAAACCAAGAATGAGCGCAAAGTGCGCATTCAGAAGATAGAGAGGAGATGGGCAAGAGAATGGAGGGAGTACAGATATGTCACTCCTAAGTATATGAAGAAATTCGCACTCAATCCTCCATGCCCAAGAGCACCACTGGCACCTGACCAAATTGTTGATCCCACCAGCCTCAAGTGAGGTGAGGACTATCCTGATGAATGGGCCAAGCGCCAAGGCAAGTTGGCTAAGCAAGCCAAAGAAGCAGTGAGGATATTCAATGAAGACTCTGCCGCTGCTGCTGCCTCTGCTGAGGCCTTTGCTGTCAAGCCAAAGAAGGCTATGTCAAAGAAGCCTGCACGCAAGCCAAGTGCTTCATCAGCAATGCCCTCACGGCCAGAATCATCAAAGCCCTCACGGCCAATTCCTCATGCTGCTCCTGTTCCTCCAAAGTCCTCAGCTCCTCCGCCAAAGCCTTCAGCTGTTCCGACCAAATCCTCAGCACCTGTGCATCTCGCTTCGTGCCAAAGGACTGCCGGCATCTCCATTGCCTCAGGTGTCTCAGCTAGTTCCTCAGCTGCACCAAGTTCCTCAGTTGGCCCCTCACAGCTGAAGACAAAGGCCACTGCTGGACAAGGTCCACGCCCAAGTCCTCAAAAGAAGCAAGTCGCTTTCCAAGTGTCGTCTGATGAAGATGAAGCTGATGATGATGAACTTGCAGAAATCA
Organism: Triticum urartu; assembly: GCF_003073215.2. NCBI lineage: Eukaryota > Viridiplantae > Streptophyta > Magnoliopsida > Poales > Poaceae > Triticum > Triticum urartu. Next base: position 743,871,872 of record NC_053023.1, read on the forward strand.
TCAGAGACAGGCAAGTCAGGGCCGCTAGAGCCAATGGATTAGAGGTGCCACTACTTTTGGATCCCAAGCTAATCCTCGACTACATTGATGATTGGCACAAGGACCCCAACACTCCCTTGCCTGACTTCAAGCTGACTCCTGGCCAAAGTCACATGCTGACCCACTTCATTCAAGAAGAAAAATGGAAATTTGAGAAGGCCAGACAGATCAAGAAAGCGCAGTACAAGAAGGAGAAATTTCTGAAGAACAACGTTGTCACTATGACAACTGATGAACTTGTAAAAATCCAATCTGAAATCAAAACCCTCAGCGATGACTTCAAAGCCTACTATGCTGATTGGCAAGGAGCCAAAGTTAGATTTGTAAAGATAACTGAAAAGTTCACTTCAAATGTTGCTGCCCCAACGCAACAGGAAATTCCTCAGGCTGAAGCATCTGCTCAGCCTACTGAAGAAAATGCCAGCACCGCTGATGATAATCAGGCTACTGAAGATAATGTGAGTTTCAGGGCTGATGACTGCATTCCAGCCGCTAAAGAAATTGCCAGGGCACCCACTAGTGGTGTGCCTAAAGAAACTGAAGAACTCAGGGCAACTGCATCAGTTGTGCCTGAAGAAAATCAACCAGATTCCTCAGCTGCTCCTGCACCAACTTCAACTCTAATCCTTCCATCTGCATCAGATGTGAAGAAGACCAAGGCTGCAGAGCGTGCTGCAGTGAAGAAAAGGAAAGCATCAGCTGCTTCAGATTCTTCAGCTCCGAAGAAAATGAAGCTTATGACAAGTTCATTTGCACATCCGATTGATGTTGTTCCCATCTCAACCAAGCCATCAAAGGACCTTGTTCCTTTTGATGAAGAATATGTGATCCCCAGTGGATCTGATGAAGCAACTCATTCTGCTGCTTCGTCTGAACCATTGGATGAAGAAATTGAAGTGGATGCGGTCCTTTCAACACCTATCATCTCCTCGCCTATGCCTCAGTTCACAGTTGAAGAGGTTGGCGTTGAAGAAATGGAAGATGAAGATGTGGACATTGACTGCTCCACACCCGTAATCAGTGATGAATTCTGGCAAAGTCAGCATCCAAACTCTCCAATGTTCACCCCTCTACAGCAAATTCCTCAGTCCCCCACACAAACTGTTCACATGGGCTCTGAAGAAACTCATCCCACTGCATCTGTCCATGAGGAAATTCCAGCCACTAGCGCTGAAGAAACTACTGCTGCTGAACAACCAACGACGCAGACTGCCACTGAGGAGGAACCAGAAATTCCTCAGCCTGAAGAACCTGCGATTGAGATTCCTGAGGTCGTGATGCAACTCACTGACACTCCTCTACCGAAGCCAAAGGATCCATTCTCACGCAAGCAAAAGTTCAAGGCTGATGATTTCTTCGGCGAGCACGTATTCTTCAAAGATTACAACCCATATGACTCTGTTCTCATTAGGAAGAGGCATTTCTGGACTGCTAGTCAAGCCAATTTCTATTCCTCAATGTTGTTCAACAAGGAGAAGATTTTCTACCATGAGCATATTCCTCACGTGGATATGGAATCTCTGCCGTGCTTCGCACCAGTCCTCAGTGTTCTTCATGATGCTGGACTGCTCAACTTCTGCTCTGACATCTGTGATTGGAATGAAGAACTGATTCTTCAATTTTATGCAATGCTGCACATCACCGGAGATGCTGAAGATGTGAATTCATGGGTGTTGGACTGGATGTCTGAAAACACTCACTACACTGCACCAGCCTCTGAATTGCTTCGTGCTCTACCACTCAGTCCTCCCCTTGAAGAAGCTCGCTGCATCTACAGTGAACCTGAGCTCACACATCATTACATGCAGGTGCTGATGAAACCTTTGAAGCCAGGACAAGCACCAAGAACCAAATTCCTCGTGAAGGAATTGTTGTACGTGCCTAGAACTGTTTATCGTATTCTTACAAGGACAATCAGTCCTATCAAAGGTCACGACTCATCTGATGAGGAAATTGTTGGCATCATGAAGAATCTGGTATTCAACATCGTTCATGGCATTCCTGTCAATTATCACGATTTCTTCATGAGGACTATGGCCAATGTTGCACTGTCTTCGTTTGAGTTGAAGCCTTATGCACCTTGGATCATGAGATTCCTCAGGACAAGGTCTTCACTCAACTACAAAGCTGATTTCCAGAATCATCTCAGCTACTTGCCCCCAATTGAAGTCCTCAAGCAGACATATTCCTCAGTTGATGGAAAGGGCAAGGCACCAGCTGTAATTGATGAAGGCATTCGTCCATTGGATGGTCAGTTTCGCAAAGCTGCATCTTATTCCACCAATGATGACTCTGCCACACATGACTCTGCCAATGCACCCAAGTCCACTCCTGAAGCCATTGCTCCGCGCGTGATGACTGACCGTGAACTTCTGCTTAGTCTTCACCAGAAGGTGGATCGAAATCACAAATGGGTTAAGCGTCAGTTTGGTTCACTTCTTCACAACATGACTGCCACACACAATGCAGTGAAGAAAAACCACTACTACCTCCATCAAGTCTTCGGTCGCACCTAGGCAATCCTGTCACATCTGTATGGTGAAGAAAATCTGAAGAACATGGGTGTTAATGAAGATTTTGACTGGTCTGCACCTCCACCGAAGAAATTCAAGAAGGTCAAGGTTCCTTCTCTGGTGGCCAGCTCATATTCTTCATCGCGCGGCACTGATGAACATGAAGATTTGGACGACACTGTGGCAGGCCCTACATCAACCAACGACCCCAACAACGCTAGCGCTCCTTCATCAACATGATTATCTTCAGGGGCGTTAGTCCTCATTTTCGATCCTTTTGGTCATTCGATGACAAAGGGGGAGAAATATGAGTTAGTCTTCAAGCGGGTCTACTATATGGGTGTTTTTTTGCTAAGTTACAACTCTCGTTCTTCTGAAACTTTATCGGATCGAGTTGTAATCTTAAACCCGATGGTGCTCTGATACTTTTGATGCACTGTGCTCTGATACTCTTGATGCACTATTCTGCATGCTCATTCCTCGTTAATATTATTGCACACATGCTGAATTTCATCAGGCACCATATTTCATCACGCATTTCAAATTCTTCATATTATATGTTAAATGTGTGTATGAATTACAAGATATAGGGGGGGATCTCCATGATTCAACTCTTCAAGTGTGCATTGCTTCAAAAGCAAATTCCTCACTATGCACATCTTCAGGGGGAGTTCTTCTATATCTTGCAATCAAATTTCTCAATATCAGTATTTACACTTCATATGTTTATCCCCGTTGAAAACTTAACCTATATTGTCATCAATGACCAAAAAGGGGAGATTGTAAGTGCATCTAGTGCCCCTTAGTGATTTTGGTGTATTGAAGACTTATAGGTTAAGGGACTAATGCGTGTGTGAGTATACACAAGTCTATAAGTCTATGAGGAGTTTGATATTTACAGGAAAAGTCGACCCCTAAAAATGAATATCTTCGACTGAAGATTTTGGTATTTCTGAAGACTTTCATGAAGACTTTGAAAGTGAAGAAATTGGTGTGTCCGTGAAGACTTGATATTCATGCGAGAAATATGAAGCTTGAAGACTTTCGTGTTCATAGTTTTGTTTTTCTCTTTCTTGAGTCATAGGAAACACCGTACTATTAAAGGGGGTCGGGGAAATACTAAGGAAAAATTTCCATGTGATGCTCAACTCAAAATCCTACACCTACCAATCCCTTCGAGTGAAGCCATTGGAAATCTCATACAGTTCAGTCAATTTCTTTAGTGACAGAGACGAAGTTCTTCTGGTCTCTGAGGAATTTGTCCTGACTGAGGAGTTAGGGATTCGCCAGTGCGGATTGCCTACACAGTGAGGAACATGATAGCCCTGAGGATTTTGCTACTCAAAATTCCACCAGTTGTTGTGCTATGCGCCAGCTGTCCCAAAATATCTATCCACCTAACGGTCATATCATTGAAGGGCATTTATGTCTTATCATGTCGGGCTGCTCCCTAGGCTATAAATAGCCGCCCCCTACAACCACTAGCTGGTTGGCTGCTCCGAGAGAAACTGACACTTGTCATTTGAGAGCAACCCATCCTCCGACGACTTTGAGCGAAAATCATCAAGTGAGGAAAAACCAAAAACCCAAACACCTACAAACCCCAAGTGGTTGAGCATCACTGAAGAGATTGATCCTGAGTGGATCCGACGCTTGTTACCTTTGAAGACCGTGCTTCTTCCAGACGGTTAGGCGTCATGGTCTAGAGCATCCAAGAGGAATTGTGGATCGCCGAGTGACCAAGTTTGTGAAGGTTTGGAAGTCGCCTGAAGACTTACCACGAGTGATTGGACGAGGTCGGTGTGACCTTAGTTCAAGGAGAATACGGTGAGGACTTTGTGTCTTGGACTAAGTGTCCTTGACTGGGTGTCCAGGACTGTGTGTTTCGAGTTTAAATACTCAGCCGCTCCAACCAGACATACAGCTGAGACAGCAGTTGGGAGAGGCGGAGCCCAATGGGCCAACCCTGTAGCACAGGCTACAGGGTCCGATTTGTTTTTACGTACTAAATATCAAGTTTTTGGCCCAGGGCAACAGGGTAGGCCGGAAAGAGTGCTACAGGGCCCATAATACCAGGCGCGCCAGGCCTCCTTTGGTCCGCTTCCAGCAGCAACTAGTCAACGATCTATGTGGCTTCCCGTATATAGCGAACAAAACAATCGATCCGAGAAAAAAGGCGTACCGCCGCGCACAGCGATTCGTTCAGCGACATGTGCAGCGGCCGGCGGCGATCGGTCGATCCAGGGATTGAGAACCTGTGCAGCAGCGGCGGCGATCGAACCAAGACTCCAAGAGGCAAGAGCTAGCTAGTAGGTACTTCTACTGTAGCTGCTCTTTCTATAGGGTTCGATTTAAATTTTGGAATTGATCTATTCCTGAGTCCTGATGAAGTGACGATTCGAAGCAGCCCGTAGCACTAGCACGGATCCGTTCCTGTCTTCCTCGTCGATCCGAACGTCCGCATGGCAGCGGCAGCCGGCACCGGGGGCGTCATAATTTTCTCTTCTTCTCTCTTAGCAATATATCAATGTGTTTTTGATTTTTTTTGTCTAGATTAAGGTCATCTATTGAGTCGAATTTACCCCTTATTTGTGTTGTTTGTCCTACATATTTTTGTATGTTGCCACAATTAAATCAATAAAATTGTTGCTAGCAGATTGAATGACCCGGGCAAGATAAAATTGATAGAACATTATCATCCAAAATCTGAAATATCTGGTAAGAAGAAAACACTTTCTAAGGCATTTTATTATGTTCTACTCCCTCCGTTTGTTTTTATAAGACATTTCGGGCAGCTTGTTTTGTACTGTTTTGTACAGTGTCCGAATGTCTAAACGTCTTATAGAAATGAACAGAGGTAGTACTTGAAACTGTAATTCTAATTTTGTTATTGTAGGTTATTGAGCCTTGGTGTCTCATAATGTGTTTTGGAATTTGAGAATGCAAGACATCCTTTTCAATACATTTTGTTGTTTATTTTAGCATTATATTGAGCAGTGTGACTATTGGATTGTTTTTAACCTTTTATAAATCGACTTCTATTATGTTTGGTAGTCCGTGTTACAAGCTATGAAACGCACCTTTGTTTAACACATCGGTTGCTAGATTTTTTTTTCCAATGGTTAAGTGGTGCATCAGGGTAAGATTAGCTCCAGCTCCGCCCCTGGCAGTTGGAACTGGTCTACCAAATCATTGTCTTCACCGAGCTTACTGGTTCTATTTCCTCAACTCTTTCATTTCCTCATAACTGTGCTGTATATTTGTTCTTATCTGTGTTTGAAGACTTTGACTGAAGACTTTCTCAATTTCCTCAGTTCAATTTCTTCAGTCTGTTTGTCTTCATCCTGTGTTATCCTGTGATTACGCTTCCTGTACTCTGTGCCTGTCTTCATTTCATCATGATGACTATGCTTGTATTCTGTTGTGTTTACTTTTGAGTACTTATTCCGCTGCTAGTAGTTCTTCGCTAAGGAATTTCCTCACCAGCAAATTCCTCAGTGAAGAATTTCATAAAAATCGCCTATTCAACCCCCCCCCCTCTAGTCGATATAACGCACTTTCAACTTCACTGTATTAAAAAAAGTTCACCTTATGTTCAATGTGCATTTTTGAAAATGTTCATCGTATATTAAAAAACTAAAAAGTACCCAAAAACTACATAAAAATTAGGAGGTAAAAAAGGGAAACGGGAGGGAAAATGAAAAAAAAAACGCTTCACTACAGTGAAACGGTGAACTGACTTTTTATTTTGAGCAACTACGGTGAACTGACTTGAGTAGCGTTGCCGCTACAGAGAATGCTACTGGGCCGGCCTATTGCGCTACCACCCTGTGGCGTCATCTATTTGGCGCGTAGGTCACTACATAAGCTCCCCCAGCTCTGACCGAAATTGCATTTCGGCAAACCCATTAGCTCTTTTTGGATTTGGGAAGGTTCAAACGGTTTTTTCTTTTTTCTTTTTGTTCTTTCCTGTATTTTTCATTTTATTTTTTTAATTTGCAATTTTATTTTATTTTTCATATTTATCTCTTTATCTTAAATCTGATCATTTTTCGAATACATGAACATTTTTTCAAATCGTGTAATTTTTTTAAAATTGCAAACATTTTAATACAAATCCATGAACACTTTTTTAAAACCTGAAAATTCATTAATTTTTTTTATTTTTGTACTTTTTGAAATTGTGAACAGTTTTTATACCATTAAATACTAACATTTATGTTGATGAATATTTTTTGAAAATTACGGAACAATTATTTAAATTCACAAACCTGTTTTTCTTTTGATGAACAGTTTTCAAATGCATAAAATGTTTTTTAATACATGAATAATTTTTTAATATATGCAGTTTTTTGTAATTCACGAACATTTTTGAAAAATTCATAAACATTTTTTGAATTCACGAACATTTTATCGGTTTCAGGAACATTTTTTGTGCACGAACATGTTTTCAAAATTACGAATATTTTAAAACTATCATGTATTTATAGAAAAATGTTTGTGTGAACTGCCGCAGTCACCAACGAGAGCCTAGGACTTGCTCCCCAAGGTATCCCTCACATTGTGAGCCCCGCCGGCGGCGGCCTCAGACCCCTTGGTCCCTCTTCGACGGCCCCGGCGCAAGCACGACAGCCACCCTTGGGCGTGCCCACCCAGTCGCCCGTAGTCTCGCTAGCCATCAGAATGAACACCATATGAAAAAAAATATCAAACGTGCATTAGATATATCAGCATCAATGATTTGAGTAGTATAGGGAAGTAGTTCACATAATAGAATGGGGACCAAAGGAAGCATTCATGAATGGTTATCACTGGTGCATCAAGGTCATGGTGACTTAAATGAGCAAGATGTGGTAGATTGAGAAGGATTAAGGGCACAGCCAACGCCAACCCTTAAACCGCCTGCATACGTTTGGACTGTGAAAGCCATCCAACACGGGTCTGTATCTGTCCACTCGGCGGCCCGGATGTCTATTTTCTCGTAAACCAGGGACAAACATGGGGGAAGGGCTTCCGGACCGCTACATGGCCCACGTCTGACCACCCTAGCCCGCCAAAAAAAAAACCACCGCCTCTCCCGCGCTTTCCATCCAACGCCCCGCGCCACTTGCCACGCCACATTCATGCCAGCCCAGAGCATGCAGCGGTCGGCATTGATGCCCGTGATTTTCTGCACGGGAGGGCGGCACTGATGGATGCGATCTCTCGAGCGTCGCCGCTTCAATGCGAATGGTGCATCCCGAGAAACAACCTCCGCCGCTGCGCCGCATTGAAGCGGGCTGGCCGCCCATTCAGCTTGCTTGCTGCAGCTATTTAAGCCGTGTGTCGGTGACGCACAGAGGCGCACTCCCCTGAGCACCTCCCCTCCCCTTCCCCGTCATCGTGCCGGAGCCCCTCCTCCTCTCCGATAACTACGGCGATGCCGAAGTCATGGTGATCCGTGCCGACAGGTGGCGTTGGTAGAAGCTCTTCGTATGGTGGTTCTTGGTGGCGCCTCCCTCGCTCTCCGGCTCCTTCGGCATCCACGTCAGCCGGCTCCTCCGCCAAGTAGGAGATAGTCATCTCCTCTGGTGACGAGGAGGACCATATGCCGCAGCAGCGGCCCCGCTTTCTCTCGGAGGCCGCTGTGACGAACAAAGAGTTCGTCCGTTAGATCGATATAATGACGGAGCGTTCGCTCCGACATGAGGCCATCGCCACCATCGCCGACGCGCGTCAAGGTGGAGCCGTTGTCCTTGCCGCGCCACCGTGTGAAGCACGAGCCGCCGTCCCACGCTCTGGCCGGTCGCGGCCTCGCCGCAGCTCAACTGCGGCGTCTAGATCGGATGCCGCATGAAGGATAAGCCATCGTCGCCCCCGCACAACCATGATGTCCAGATGGGATGCCGTGTCAAGGACGAGCCGCGTCCTCACTGCGCAGCTCGTATACCATGCTGCCACACGTTCATCACCGCGACGTCAAAGGTGGAGCTACCGCCAGGGATCACGAAGGCGCGGGGCCGTATCCTCCACTACCTCAGAGGAGTCGGTTACGGCGGTGCCTCCGGCTTTTGGGCCATGGTTTCCAAGGCAAAGCGTGTGACGTGGCAGCACGCGAGATATGACACGCACAATCCTGGTCACCGCTCCGCGTTCGCCAAGTCGGACGTGGCGCCGGAATGGGCCCGTAATGACCCTGACCTCGCATCCGTGTGGGCGCTCGATCGCTTTGTCACCACCGTGGACACGGGCGCCAGGCGCCGCCACCGCCTTGACAGCGAGCTTGCCAAGATTGACGAGGAGTGGCCTCTTAGCGGCTGCTCCGCCAATGCCGGTCGCAGCAAGGCCGCCGCCAGGGCTCCGAAGGCTACGTCGGCAGTGGCCGCGGCAGCCCTCCGCACCACGCAACAGGAGGCGAAGCGGCTCCTCCGAGAGCGGCAAGCAGCCGTTGGACAAGCTGTCGCAGCCGTCCTGCGCCGTTCCGCCACTGGAGGGACGACGACAACGGCGACACAGACGGCAATGGCGGTGCAGTAGGGAGGGCGGCCACGCATACAAGGTGGTCGCCCGGTATAGGGTTTAGGTATTTTTTTTGTTAAATGATCGAAATATCGACCTTTTTATGTAAATTATAATCGAACTTGAATGAAATCCGCCGTGTTTGCACAAATTTCGTCTGGCTGGTTTAAAATTTGTTGAAATGCATGCGGACAGTGTTGGATGGCTGCCTCCCGCATACGTGTCCTGGGACGGAGGCGGGAGCATATTTGTGGGTCGGCGTTGGAAATGCCCTAACATATCATGTAGAGTACTATACACATAGGGGATTAGGTAAGAAGAATCGATCAGCCAATGTTGAAGTGGTACGTCAACGAGCTAGCGTTTCATGCATGCAACGAAGGAGCATTGGTGTTGTTGTGGCAAATTGGCAATATAAAAGTTGGAACCACAAATCATATTAAGTATCTGTATGCAATGATCTATTTACGTGTGTGTGAAAGAAAATACAACTTGACGCAAATACCATACATGGACAAGATTAGAAGGTATACAAACTATGATTAGAGCGATGTAGATGTGCGAAAGAAAATACAACTTGACGCAAATACCATGCATGAGCATGATTAGAAGAGATACAAGCTATGATGAGAGTGATGTAGATAAGATGATCTAGCAAATTTCTATGAGTGTGCCCCGGTGAACACCCTATGTTAGATGTGCGGCTATAACACATGTTAGCTAGAGTGATGAGCCTGTGTAGATACTATTATGGTCTTGGTGGCCTTTTGTACTCCTAGTGCGAGATGTTGGAAACCTTATACTCCCTCCATTTCATAATGTAGTGTCTATAATTTTTTGCAAAAGTCAAACATTATAAACTTTGACCGTATCTATAGAGAAAAATAGGTACATCTAGAATACCAAATGCACATCATTGAATATATCGTGAGTTATATTTTCAGAATGTACATGTTTGATATTGTAGATGTAGATAGTTTTCTCTATACATTTAATTAAAGTTGGCAAAGTTTAACTTTCACAAAAATCTATAGACACTACATTGTGGAATGAAGGGAGTACTACAATAAGAGAAGGATCGATCCTGCATGGATCCATGCAGAAGCTGCGGTGATTTCATCATCTTTTCGGGAAAGAAAAACAACATTTTTATTGAGGTTCCAGGGTTGATGGGGCGGTGGAGCTGTGATTTAAACAGAATCCAGCTGCTGAGGACATGGTGGTCAACTGTGGCTACTGACTGGGCGGTCGGCTCGATCTGTATCTGCATGGGGGAGCCTGAAGGATCTATCTCCCTAATAAAGGCTTGACACGTACACATCACATGGCCATTTTAAGCATACTGACAAACAGAGCAGGCCCGAGTACGATCGCACGGGGCGCCCAAAAATTTGAGGGCCCAAATTACGTCTTAAATAGTAGCATTTAATAGTGTATTGATCAAGAGAGTGATGAATACTTGATCGCCCATGCAATGTTCCAACTTCCAACACCAACCAGTTCCAAATTCCAAGGACAATCAATACAAACACACACACACATTTCTTTTGACCTCTCTCTATTTGAATAACATTAATATTAATAATTAACGCTACTAGTACTTCGTTGGATTAGAAATTCCACATGCATCGAATTCATAACTACGTAGTACTACTTGAAGTAAGGCTGGTTGTAATGAGGAGTATCATATACTTCCTCCTGTCCTGTGGAGTATCATTATGGGATGGAGGGAGTAGTATTTACGTGTGGCTTGTGACGCCATGTATGCATGGACCCGAATAATAGTGGTACTTATTTCGCAAAAAGAAAAGAATAATAGTGGCACTCGGTGAGCGGCTGTTCGTCGTCTGCATGCATGTGGGACGTACGCGCGATTCTCGTCGACGTGTTTCTTGTTTGGATCGGCATATTTCCTGGTACCGGCACATCGTCGAGCTGGCCAATCGCATCGCTCGACGTAGCTGCCCTGGATCTGGATGGCATTATATATTGGTGCGTGATGCACACCAGGCCGTCCGTATCAGTGGCGACAATGCGCCACATCGGCGTCCATACTGCCAGGTTGCCCTTGCACCGTGCCCGCCGCACTTGTATCGTGCCCAGGAGACACCCGCCACGTTCCCTCCGTGGCCAATGGATTCAAACTGCGTGTTCCTTTTTCTTTTTGTTCTTCTGAAAAAGATCCAAATCAATTACAAAAGTTCATCCAAAAGTACAAAGCACTCTAAACATGATTAAAAAAATCACCGAGGACCCTGAACCATCGAACGACTCTGTGTGAATGAGCCGCGCAATGCGCCGCGGTCGCCACTCCTATACCAGTGCCAGTGCGAGCATGACCATGCCAAGAACAGTTGGAAAATGAATGGTGGCACTGAGTGAGTAGTTGTCAGTCACATGCATTGATGACACCAGCATGTAGTCAGTCCAGCTAGTGTTTCACATCGGTAAACATAGATGGCTGGACGGTGTACATACACGCTATTCTATGTTGCTCGATCCACGCGGACACATACTTACTTCCTCCGTCTTGGTCTATTGTGCCCCTCATATTTTAAGTCAAATTTTGATCATAAGACAATTTATTTGACTAACAGGAAACTTTGATCATAGACGTATAGTGATATATTGCTGCCTGATCCACACTAGCAGGTCTGCATCAGTGGCCACAATTAATGCACTAAACTGTATGCCAGTCGACATCATAAAATCTTACTCCGTGTGAGATGTTGGGTTTAACCTTTGCAATAATAAACGGATGTGTGCAATAACCGCACCCTCTTTCTAACCCCAAAATAAACAAAATCACATCCTCTATTGGAAGAGGGAAAGCATCATTTTTCGAGGTTCTAGGGTTGATGGGGGCAGTGGAGGTCCTGCAATATTTGCAGAATGCGGTGAGAATTTGGCGATCAACAGTGGCTGCGGATTTTGCGTACCGTGCTTCCAAACGGGTCTCCCTACATGAGCATACAAGTACGGTGGGCACAATATTTGATGCTCATGCGTCGAAGCTCACATCGCATGAGCTTCGACGCATGAGTATACAAGTACGGTGGGCACAATATTTGTGTACCGTGCTTTCGAACGGGTCTCCCTACATGAGTATACAAGAGTATACATGCACTCGGGATGATCTGGATCTGCATGGGAAACATAAAGGATCTTCCATTGATGGTAGGCTTGAACAGATACTATATTTTTGCCAGAAACGGCAGAACACACATCATATCACATGACTATCTTACCCTATCGGTACCCTCCTAAAGACCGTAGCTGCCTGGATGTAGTACATTATTGCTGCGTGATCCACGCTAGTACGTCTGTATCAGTGGTTACAATGCACGGCACTGTGCGCCACATAGTGTGCCCACCGTACTTGTAACCTAGGCTCTTAGCAGTTACATGTTTCCTGCGTTGTCTCAAAAAAAAACATGTTTCCTGCGTGCCCAATGCAGATGGTCCCGAATTAACCGTGCGCGTGGTCCTTGCTCTACACAATAGACGATATGCTGATGCACAGGAGCAAGGTAGGACACGCATGTATACTCTTGATGCTCATGCGTCGAAGCTCACATCGAGGGAGACCCGTTCGGAAGCACGGTACGCAAGCAAACCGCTGGCCGCTTTTATAGAAACAAAACCCAGATGCCCAGGATGGACCCCATCTGAACGTGCGGCGGCTATGGGCTGCCCTAAGCCAATTTGTTCATCCATAAAGCCTCGAGGATCGCTGCCCTACATCACGAAGAACGAATGAAGAATGGGAGAGAAAGAATAAGGAAGAGATGAAAAAATAGGGTAAAAAGTAGAATGGTTTTGCGATTGTGTGTTGTTATTTCAATCAGCCGTCAACCCTCATGTATATAAGAGGCGGTTGGACTTTTTGTACAAGAAAAAGGTTTGGATTGACCTCCAAAACCCGGAGTTTGGTTCCAACTCGGATGTTTGCTTTGAACTTTTCAAAAATGTTCGGTCTAAAAGCTGGTTGCATCTTGCGGGTCACTTTTCAGGCCGTATTTGAATTCGGATGAAAATGTGCCCAAAAGCAAATTTATCTGTTTCAACGAGACAAACAACTCTCGTGTCGGACGTTTTTTATTCGAGGCCATATTGAGTGCCGAATAGCTGGTGCAAAACAGGCAATAACTCATACTATCCACCAGACATAGTCATATGAGTGTCGGGTGTTGGAGTCACCTAATGCTCACGGTAGGGTTGCACTGCGCTGGCTCTAACTTTTGTGTACGATCTCGGATTAAGATGATCCAAATATCAAAATTGATCGACTCGACGAGGCGAAAACAATCTGTATAGAACACTTTTTCATATGAGCTATCTTGGATGCATATTTCACCAACAGTACTCTAAATACCAAATAGTATTACTTTGAGCACAACTTTGACCCCTGAGATGATATGAGATCGGATGGCGATGATCCAAACATCAAAATTGTTCATCTCGAACACACAATGATTTTTGATATTGTACACTTTCTCATTTGAGTTCATCTTATATAAGTTTCTTGTCATGGCAAAATCTGGTGTCTACAGTAGGAAGTAATCGCTTCCGCTATAAAAACCGAGCTAACCACCAATGCAGATGGTCGCGTAATTTGCGGAGATTCCCCCTAGAGTGAAAAAATTCATTAGTAGTACAATTAATATAGCACATCTGCCTATGCTCTGATCGGGCCCAACAATATTAATGACATGGCAGATTCTTCTTTCCTAGCCATGTGATACTGACGTGACACATTGATCCTCGCCACTGATAAAGACGTAGTACTCTTTCCGTTTAGGTGTATAAATCATCTTACAAAAACCAAATAATTCCAAAACACTTAGGCGTGATCCATTAAGTCTCACCTCATTTTTTTGTTTCTTGACATAAGTAAAGGAATCAACCAATAAGAGATGGGGGACGTGTATGCTTTCAATGGCTTGAGACTACCAAACATGACATGCAGTGGTCAGTTCATTGCATGCAATGCTATTAATTAGCAAATAAATATGAAGTTCTCTCATTTTCCCCTGTCTTGGTCACAGTGTACAACCTAAGATGATTTAAGAGTCATAGTGGGAGTAATTTAGGTAGTAACATAGAACACTCAAAGAAATTTTTGCTTATGTGGCATGTAGTTAATGAGGAGAGAGGTGTTTAGAGTAACATAATATGTCATTGTAACATAGCGCTTTCCGAGAAAGGATGAGTCTACAAGCTAATAAATGATGTCATCTATGACACTATAGTACTATGTTACTTTGCACTATGAAGGTAGTAATTTAGACTAGTGTCATATGCACGGCACTAGTATAAGTTACTCCCCACTATGACCAACTTTATGCACCTGGACGGAGGGAGTAGTACTATCTCCGTCTTGGTTTATTAGTCCTCTTCATATTTTGTGTCAAATTTTAAGCATAAATTTAACTAATAAATATTAATGCATGCCGTTAAAAATAATATCATTGAATTCATATTTAAACATAGTTTTTGATAATACTATTTTTACTATACATATAACTTATATTTTATTGGTTATAATTATGATTAAAATATGACACTAAATAGGAGGGGACTAATAAATTAGGATGGAGTTTTCCTTTTTGAAAAAAAATTTGGATGGAGTTTATGTGCGGTTCAGGCAGCAATATATTACGTAAAATAAATCAAGCCAGGTACGTTTAGCGATGCGATGTGATACGCTAGCTGGACCGACAACATGCCGGTGACATCAATATGTAGATTAATAGTGTACTTATAGAGATATGGTACCTACCAATGTGCAAGATAAACCTTTTTTATAGGGATGGTGTAAGATGGCCTTGTCTTGATCTCAACTCACGGCGACGAGAAACGCGGCGAGAATCCTACGCCCCCCACATGCATGTTGAGGACGGACAGCCACTCACTGGATGTGCGGACTGTACTGAAAAATGCAAGAACCACGAGCCACGCGTTGCACGAGCAGTTTATTGTTCCGACCACCAACGGTGAGTTGCTAGAAGGTGAAAAGGCCACTGTTCGGATCCATGCATCTCACCACAGGCCATGGTAAATGATTGATTCGTTAGCATCGTCGGCGTATTCCTGGTAGAGATGAGTACATGATTTAGATGCAAATTTAGGGGCCTAGACCATTCTGATGATGTAGTAGGTAGGTGATTTAGACGAGGACTTCGGGAGTTTCTTTCTTCTATAGGGTAGTATTGATGTGATATATACGATTAAGGAGTACTTACTTTAGATAATTTTGAACTGATCAAGGGCTAAGTTAAGCTAACTGGATTGACGCACTAAAGGGTGGTGCTAGGACAAATTTGATTTGTTGCCCCCCCCCCCTCTTCCTCTCTCTCGCGACCGCGTCGCGTCCCCCCCCCCCCCCCCCTGGGCGGCCGGCCGCGCAACCTTTCTCTCCCGCCTCCAGCCCCCCTCTCCCCCTCCTTCCCGCCGCTGTCGCTGGCACCCGCGGTCGGCCTGGCCCCGGGGTCGCTGGTGGCGACGGCCCTCCTGCCCTTCCCCTCCTGGTGGCTCCGGCGCGGGGCGGAGTTGCACCGGGGGGTGCTCCTAGGCGGCGGCGGCCCAGCTGGCGGCGGGGTTCCTTGTCACAGAGCTAGCGGGCGACTGGGCGGCGGCGCCGTCGTTGGCGGCGGGGTGGCGTTGTGGCTCGTCCTGGCGGCGGCGCTCGGCCCAGATCTAGGCCCTACGGGGCCCATCTGGACCTGGGCGGGCCGGCGGCGGGGCTGGTTGGCGGCGTGATTCCCGGGATGCAAGGGAGCGGCATTGCGTGAAGGGGGCTGGCGGCTCCGACGCCAGCTTGCTGCAGCACGGCCGGTGGGGCTTAGCGGGCCCGCTTCGGGCCTGGCCGGGCCAGGGGTGGCCTGGCATGCCCCGCTGTCGTGTCCGGTCGGCTACCGCGACAGTGCCAGAGGCATGTCTTCTCGCACGACGGCGGTGGAGGTGGTTCCCTTCCGCTCGGCCTTGGTGCTGTTGCTCTTGTCGCGTGGCGCTTCTCTTTGGTCTTCTCGGCCTCGTGGTGGTGCTCGGCGTGGGCGGCGGCGCAACCGCGGTGGCGCATTGGGTGGTTGTTTGGTTGGTTGGCTCCGGACGGGCAGTGGTGTTTGGTGTGCGGGAGAAATCCTTGCTGGTTCATCCGGCGCCGATGCGGTGACACCGGCGGGTGCCACCATTCCTTCTTGAAGGGCGTCGGTGGTAGCCATCCTCTACTTTCCTCCGCATACCGAGGGAAACTCTAGGACTTGTCCGGGCAGCAGCGTCGTCGGCGTCGCATACCTTCTTGGAGGTGCTGCTTGGTATGCGGCACTCGGAGCCTTGGGCTGTGGTGGGGTGTTTCCAGAGGGCGCAGCGATGGCAGGCCTTCCGCGCTTTGTCGAGCTGCCGTTGTTGGCATTATGTTTCTTCTTCTTTTTTGTCTTTGGGCTTGTTGTGCTGCTCGCCCCAGTGTCGAGATGTATCTATGTTGGCTGGTTGCTTTGGAATACAAAGCGGGGGAAACTCTTTTTCGGTAAAGTTATGAAAAAATAAGTTTATGAAATCTTATATTACTTGAGTACTTGCAAGATATATGTCGAGGGACAGCTTTGCTCTAACACTTGCATGTAGAGATGGTTTCCCAGCTGAACATGTATACTTTTTACTTTCTATAGGAGGCAGAGTCAAGTCATGCCTTTTTTCTACCGTTAATTAGCTTTTTTTCAATAAAGGACATTTCATTCAATTGACTTATCGAGGTAATACAACCACATTAAAAAGGAAGCCCATCTTCAGCATAGCACGATGCGCACAACCAACACAATCAAAAATAAAATATTGTTCTACAACAATAATAAAAAGTCCAGCATAAGATGGGGTAGATCCTATCCGAAGATTACTTCACCATCCATGAATGGAGAAACCTCCCTGGCCGTATGCTCCAGCCGGGTAGGCGTCATCATAAAAATATATCTGTCCTCTAGCCTCTGTGGGATAGATCATGTACAGAGCCATCTCTTACATGCATGAATAACCTGCAAAGGAGATGAAACACATTTATTATTAAAAACCATGCCCTTCCTGATAAGCCGCAATGCCTAACATAAGGCAGCTGCCCCAACATGTGTGTAGAAAATTGTTTGTCGATACCCCGCAATCAATTTCCGAATATATTACATGCACAACGTAGGGGGTAAAAATTTGAAACTACTGTTAATTAGCTTAAGATAAGAAGAGTTTCAACATGTCAATTAGGGTAGAGAGATTGGTATTTAAAGAGCCCAGTTTGGCCATTTCTTTTTAACTTAGTGTGTTCAAATATATATGTGTGCCATTCGAATGTCTACATGTCTACAAGTACAACTTTTCAATGTTCTCTTTAATTTATTTAAAAAACACATTTTTTTTGTTACATTTGACCCAGAGGGATACGCTCCTCTGCCATACTTGTTTTGGGGTGAGCTGCTGGAATGCACAGTGGTAAGTTACAAAGAGCTCCCACCAGGTTAGCCAATTGCCTTGTGTCTTAGCTAGGGTTCCAGCCGCAGCTTCATTCTCATCCCACCACCACCCCCACTTGACAGATTCTCCATCCGCATCTATAAATAGATGCATAAGCCTGCAAGGGAACTCACTCCTCAAGCTGCTCACAACACTTCAGCCAGCCGCTAGCAAGAGATGGCTCTACTTGCTGCCGCTACCCTGAATCCCACCACCCACCTTAGCCTTAGAAGCCGTGCAGGACGCAACAGTGAGAACCTATGGCTCCGGTCTGCTGCTTCATCACAGAAGAGCAAGGGAAGGTTCTGTAACCTCACCGTCAGGGCAGGCACACCGTCAAAGCCAGCAGAGCCCATTGGGCCTGTGTTCACTAAGCTCAAGCCCTGGCAAATCCCTAAAAGGGACTGGTTCGACAAGGACTTCCTCTTTGGTGCCTCCACTTCAGCGTACCAGGTATTGATTGTTTTCTTTCTAGCACAAATGTATATCTGTTAATTTTAAAGAAATAATGGTGCCAACTGTTTCAATGATAACTAATACCTAAGGGAAAGCATGATGTCAAAATGCATGTTTAATGGTTTGTTCGATTGCACAAAATGTTATATATGTCGTCATCCATGTAGATTGAAGGTGCTTGGGATGAAGATGGCAAGGGGCCAAGCACTTGGGACCACTTCTGCCACAAATATCCTGGTAACATATACCCACAGCCTCAATTTTTGTTCTATCTATGTAACATAAGTTGATATATATGATGTACTCCCTCTGTTCCAAATTACTCGTCGCGGAAATGGATGTATCTAAAACTAAAATACATCTAGATACATCCATTTCTGCGACGAGTAATTCGGAACGGAAGGAGTATATAGCAACAACAAGATCTACTTTTCAGTGTTATAAACATATGGTATTATTCTTTCCTGCGTCCTTCTCCTTAATTTCATGTGTATATTTATGAACAGAGCGCATATCGGACAGGACCAATGGGGACGTTGCAGCAGACTCCTACCATCTGTATGAAGTAAGTACTGGGATGCTCTGTCATATGCACCGCATAACTCATCCGTGGGAATATCCAAGGCACAACTACAATAATCATGCTAAGGGAACAGGAAAATTTTCAACAATTTTATCACAGAAACGAGATATTAGAAAAAAGAAAATACAAAGGAAATCACAACTGGATATATTAAAATATTGTTAATAAGAACATTAATTATTTTCTACCACATGAATTGTGTTTTCTGGCCATGATTATACCAAAATCAAAAATTGGGAAGCTGGTCGAAAAAGGTGCGAGTGGTCCTTTCATATTTTTGGGACATGCATGAGTTTTGGGTAACAAGCTAATATATTGGTTACATATGCGAGTTAGCTCTTTACATGTAAGAAATGTTATGAGATGATTGATTTCATGTCGTTGCATTTTTTTTGTTTGGAAAGACCATTTTGAATATGCACTTCTAATTAAAATATGCATGATAATATTTTGTCATCATTATTCATGTCATCATTTATGACTGGCAGGAGGATGTCAAAGCGCTGAAGGACATGGGCATGAAAGTGTATAGGTTCTCCATCTCTTGGTCGAGAATACTGCCAAGTAAATACAAAATAACCATATATGTTTTGTACGGTGAATAAGTTACGAACAATATAGATGTCACGTACAAATTAGACGCAACTGATAAGAATTGTTATAATATTGGGGTCCTAATTTCATCACATGTTTATCACGGCTTTCAGATGGGACGGGGGAAGTAAACCAGGCAGGCATCGACTACTACAATAACCTGATCAACTCACTGATAAGTCACGGTGAAAACCCTTTTCTTCTTGGTTTGATTAGTGCTTAATGAGTCAGACTCGCAAGGGCTTGCACAAATAATTATTTGTTTTTTCAAACTCAGACATAGTGCCATATGTTACAATTTGGCACTGGGACACCCCTCAAGCACTGGAAGACAAGTACGGCGGCTTCTTAGATCTGCAGATTGTGTAAGTATGCAGCAAACAAAAGAAAATTCATCTGTAAGAAGATGGTTCTAAAGAAAGAACAGTAATTGCAATCACGATGTGTATAAAAGCTACAAACTATAATATTGTTAAATTTGATTTGAACAAGATTACTTTATAAATGATTTTGCTTATACACGATTTGGTTTCGCGTTTCATATATAACTATTAGAGGAAGGCCATTCGTGGACCATGATTTAAAAAACGTTTCTTTTCAGATCACAAACAATGTTGTATTGTCATTGGATGATGCATCAGTAAACTAACATAACTACTTATTGTTAAGCTAAAAAACAATATTGTTGAACATCCTTCGGGTTTGATTTTCTTCCAGAGATGATTACAAACAATTCGCCAAGGTGTGCTTTGAGAGCTTCGGCGACAGGGTGAAGAACTGGTTCACCTTTAACGAGCCACATACGTATTGTTGTTTCTCCTATGGAGAGGGGATTCATGCTCCTGGGAGGTGCTCGCCGGGGATGGATTGTGCCGTCCCAGAAGGAGACTCGCTCAGAGAGCCATACACTGCTGGTCACCACATCCTCTTAGCTCACGCTGAGGCTGTTGAGATGTTCCGAACGCATTACAACATGGTACATAAACAAAGAGAGAGATATACATTGTCTAGGAAACAAGTAACAACTAGTGGTATGCATTTGTATATTTAATTTATTTATATTGACGAACCAACTGCAGCATGGAGATTCCAAAATAGGGATGGCTTTTGACGTAATGGGTTACGAGCCATACCAAGACTCCTTCCTCGACGATCAGGCCCGGGAAAGATCCATCGACTACAACCTCGGATGGTTCCTGGAGCCAGTGGTTCGTGGTGACTACCCCTTCTCCATGAGATCACTGATCGGAGATCGGCTACCCGTGTTCACTAAGGAGGAGCAAGAGAAGCTAGCCTCGTCATGTGACATCATGGGGCTCAATTATTACACCTCCAGGTTCTCCAAGCATGTTGACATTTCACCGGACGTTACGCCAAAGCTGAACACCGACGACGCTTACGCCAGTTCAGAAAGTAAGAAAATATGGTTGAGGACAAACCTTAGTACTACTTTACAGATCCTTTGAGAAATTTGATGTTCTCATACTAATCATGTGCCTTTTTTCTTCTCTTCGAGCAGCTACAGGGAGTGACGGGAATGACATCGGTCCTATAGTATGTATCTTCCTACTACTTGATTGATTTTGCATACAACATATATGATGATAGTGATAATGTAGATTATTTTAACCAAAATCTTATGGTAGAACTAGTCAGCCAGTACTTTAGTTAAAATTTTGAACAAAAAAGGTTAAGTGGCATAGACATGACAATGCTTTGTTTCTGCAATAAAGCTTAAACAAATCTGAAGTTTTTTCTCTTTGTTAATTCAAAGTTTGGACATTCATTTGCAGACTGGGACTTATTGGATTTACATGTACCCAAAAGGCCTAACGGACCTCCTTCTGATCATGAAGGAGAAATACGGAAACCCACCCATCTTCATCACTGAGAACGGTAAGTAGTGATATGTACGTGTATATATAGCATTGGATTTTGTAGTACTCCAATGATCAATCATCGGTTCATATCGAACTTTAGTTAACTTGCAGCAATTATCTTTTCAGTTCTCATCGTGTGGGCCTTTTGTCAAGGGGTTGATTAATTAGGTAGTTTTCAGTTAATAAAAAGTTTGAAAATCTGACATCAAAAGTAACTAGTTAAATTTCCATGATCCTCAAGACTGATACACACTATTCTTTAAACAATCTTTGTGGTCGAGTGGTACTAGTTCCCTATCGATGGACATGATGATGGTTTGTGAGAGGTTTTTTTAGTGAAGTGTGATGGATTTAACTTGTGTGTGCAGGAATCGCTGACGTGGACGGCGACGAAACCATGCCAGATCCGTTGGATGACTGGAAAAGGCTAGACTACCTCCAGCGCCACATCTCAGCAGTCAAGGACGCAATAGAGTAACTACCCACTCTAAAATCCTACCTTTTACTAATTACTTTGCACTTTGCCTACATATATAAATACAAACATACACACACATACACTAACAATACATTGATTACTCGCTCAGTGGTACTACTAATGTTTGTACCTTACCATGCATGCATATGTATATGTATACATACACACATGGTTGAATTCAAGCTAAGCTCTTTCATATATTCGTGCCTTCAGCCAAGGCGCAGACGTACGGGGCCACTTCACCTGGGGTTTGATTGACAACTTCGAGTGGGGCAGCGGCTACAGCTCACGTTTCGGCCTCGTCTACATTGACAAAAATGACGGCTTCAAGCGCAAGCTCAAGAAGTCAGCCAAGTGGTTCGCCAAGTTCAACGCCGTCCCAAAACACTTGCTTGGTACTACCAAGCCAACTGGGCAAGCTCCCGTGTGACGGAGAAGCAATGTTATGTTCAAATAAATAATCCAATGCTCAATGCATGGTATGCAGTTTGAAGAATAAGTAATCCAATGGATGCAATAAAATGAAGGAATGTGGCCATTTACTACCGGTGATGTTGAATTAGTAGCATTGACTCCAGAGGGTGTAGCTCTTCAACATCCCGCTCTGGCTTCTGGTTTGTTTTCTTTATGTTGGGCTTACCTGTGTTGCAGCCCAGCCCAAATTATTTCCTTTTTGCTTGGTGAACCTTCGTATTCGATAACTATGTATTTGTGGAACTCGCCGACTTATCTATAAAGTGGGGCTTCATGCCTGTTTTTTATTATGTTGAATTAGTATGGACGATGCATGGCCGGTATATTTAAGGGGAATCTCAAGGGAAAAACTATGTGTGTTTACTGTTGGATTCTACCCTCAACAACTCAGCCATCCATAAATCTATTTTAATGATAGCATGTATTTGTAAAGATTAGAATGTTGCCCTCTTAGGGAAATGCTGAAATGGATTTGGAATCTAGAAAATGAGAAAGGAGTTTGGCAGAATATGCTGCATAAAAAATATCTTAGCAAACAAACCCTTTCTCATGCTGGCAATCAAAGAGCTTTTCTACTACTTCTGCAGAAAAGAAGTACATAATGGGAAATCACTAGATTTTGGGAGGGTCCCTAGATTGGTGATGAACCACCCCCATCCGCTTCTCCCTATGAAATTTAGTGGAGTTTACACTATTACCTTCTCCCAAAACATCACTATGTACAAGGTGATCTTGAGTCACTAATGCCTTATTTTAGAAGGCTCTTTGGGGAGAATATTTAGAGCGAATGCTTGTAATTCCAAGGGACATAAGCAAATGTCAAGCGAAAACTCTGTATGTTTGTTGTTTCATTCTGCACTCGATGGCTCACCCATCAATAAATCAATTTTCATGATGGGCAGCCTGAAAAAGAGAAGAAAGGGCTATTTGCCGTTGTGTATTTAAAATGGAAATATGATATAATTGATTACATCTCTCTTGATAGTTCCGCTAAAATGTGAATAATTAGGTTGTTCTATACTTCAACTACATAATTCTTTGATAGAGCAAAATCGACATCTTGAGTGCAGTGGTCTGGGCAGGCATCATAGTAATTAATAGTGTAGTCTAGGACATAGAATCCATATTATCAATAACATATAAAAAGGGAGTTTTCAATTAAAAATCAGGATGTTCTGTTTGACGACGCAATTCTTTCATAGAGCAAATCTAAGATCTTAAGTGTCGAGCTCCGAGATGGCATCATATTTTCTGTTTTGACATTAAAACCCCTTATTATTAACTTGCGATAAGAGTTACGTCATTAAGCGCTAGGGGGGTCCACTGAGAGCTAACTGACCCCCTAGCCATTCTCATGGCGAAATTATTAGGTTTCGTACGTAGAGCATTGTTCAAAGGACTGGAAGTGATTTCACAAGCTAAACGATGGCAATCATCAAAGATCGTTGTTGCTGCTTCTGCCAATCTGCCCCCTCCTTCATCGTATTTATAGATTCAAAGTTATCTGAATTGATGACCACTCTATTGCATCCAGCAGCGAAAGCGGGAGAGAGCCCGGGGTGGAGCACGATGGCGTCTGTCATAAGAACATCTTGGCACCAATCGGTTTTCTTATTGTTCCTGCCACAATCATTTGGCCAGTGCCTCACGCAGTATACCACTCACTAAGCCTTGGAGAAGCATCAAATACTGCACCAACATTCGATTTAACCTGACCCTATAGGTATGCGTCAAGCTTGCAGTACATATATAAGTGTTGTTCCTTTTTTTCTAGCGACATTCTGGTTGCTCCCTAAAAAAAGGCAATGCTTGCAAATATTGACCGCTTCTGAAATCCAATCCTCAAATCACAAGAAAGATGGGACTCGTTTTGGGAGCTTCTATGGAGGTGCTAGGCGGTTTGGGAGTTTCAAATCAGCCATCAGACTTGTCGTCTCAGTGTGACTATTGATCAATCATCAGTGAGGACCATGACGGTCTTTATGGGGACGGTTCTAGCATTCCGTCTTTCCCACCACAACCCGCTCGAGCTATGCTGGTCGTTAGCACTAGCTATTGGTGAGTTGAGGAAAGAGAACATGAATTAATGAGCCTGTGGGGAGGCATCCTACACCGGGGACAAGACTTGCATGCTCCCTTCTCGTGTGTCCATCCGTGCTCCCGCATACGTGGCTTGATCTGATTGGAACAAAATAAGGCCCGGGCCCATCCCCTTAAAATCAGGGGGGAAGATGATTAGATTAGAAAGAAAAAAAGGAGAAAGACAACCGTTGGATCCCTACACCGGGGGCAGAGGCAAGGATGCGACGCCCGGCAAAGAAGGGAGTAAGTGTTGATGGGTGGACATGACTTTAGTTCACCCACTACTGGAGAAGCCGAGAAGGGAAGGCAGCTAGGGATTTCAGCCAGGAAACGAGACACGGAGATGGCCCACGCAGCGCAAAACCCGCTCCACACCAACTGACAGCCATAGCACCGTCAAAAAAAACATTAAGCATGCTATTGTAATGTTTGTCATGGAAAAGAAATCCTAAGAACAGAGGAGTGCGTAGCTACAACTTGCATCACTTTCCACATAAAGGTTAGCAAGCATGCTTCTCTCTGCAACTTTTAGAGCGTGCATGGATAGAAACATCGTTGCGTTACAAGTTACACCATCTCTGTGTGTGTCACCATCAAAACAATCGGTTTAGGGTGCAAATTTACAGGTTATTAGTACATTTCAGCGCATCTGAGGAAGGGTGCTCCTGCATGTGGCAGGCGTTTGGCGCCTTCCGTCCATGTCGGTGACTCATAATCTGCTCCAAGATTGCATACTCGCTATAGAGCTGCCGCTGGTTCCTGTTCACTCCACTCCGCTGCAACCTCAGTTCTTAGGCTTCTTTGGCGGCAGAGGCGGCATGCCTCCGAACTGGGCGCTTCGTTTGATGCCCAGAAAGTGCTCCACCTGATTAAGAATTAGGTCAGTAACAAGTACGTACATCTGGATATGGCAAAACACTAAATGCCCAATTCAGTAAATGCTATTCCCTCTGATCCAAAATAACTGTAGTTCAAATTTGGTCTAAGCTACTGCCACTTAGTTTGGATCGGAGTACAGAACAGGAGCGGTAACATCATATGCCAACCTACCTTTTTGTCGCCGAGCATGGGCGTCAGACTCCCGGGATGCGCCTTCTCCACGCTGGCAAAGCCACTAGCATCGCCTGTCGGGCTACATCACAAACAAGAATTTGATCAACAACCTCGGCAAGAAAGGAACTTGCAGGAAGACAGAAAACTAGGAGGACATTGCAGGTTAGTTAGCCACTTCCATTCAAGCAGGACCAACGCATTTCAGATAGCATTTGCAATATTCAGACGAGACATTTTATGAGATGATCGATATGTAGTTGACATTAGAGTCGTTTGGGAATCTTTAACATATTCAGTTATTCAGATCTCAATCAGAGTAGCAAAACAAAAATCATCAGTATGGCCCTCGAGCCCTTATAATCTCTACTAAATCTAAATCACCCAAACCTTATCCAAAGGTCTGGATCAGGAAGTCGCATAGCACCCCAAACTCACTAGAGAGTAGATATCCTAGATTATAATCATTAATATACATTAATTACCTGTACTCATGAGTCATGATTTATAATAAGTAAACCAAACGAAAGAAAGTTTTGTTAAGACTAAGAAAGCATAGTAGCATCAACAGGACCAACAAACATGGACTATTCGAATTAGAAGCATGAACATACCCTGATTTTGCATTGCCACTTAAAACAAGGTATGGTGTTTGGCCACGAGCTTGAGCGTCTCTCATCTTTTCCGCGGACATCAAAGGCGTGTCAGAAGATTTCATTTGCTTAGCTTTCATATCATCCTGGTACTTCTTCTGCCGTTTTTCCAGCTTCATTTTACCTGGTCCCTTGCCATGGAATTTGTGCGAAAGATCCCTAAATGCCTCCTTAGGTGTCATCTGGAGGAAAAACACAAAGTTATGGTAAATAGCATATCATTGTTTTGTGGCACATGTTCTTCGAAAGGCTAAACAAATACACATGGAAAAAGATGGTGTCAAAAATGCGTATATCAAGTGGTATGCTATGATAAAAAATGATAACCAATGCTGCATAAATCATAGCTACCACACCAAGATGCACCTCAGTACTATAAGATTTCATAGAAAGGAGACCCGAGTATGAGGGTGGGTAGGACAGCATGCAAGATGATTACTTACCACTCGACCGAATTCATCCATTCTTTCTATGCGGATCTCTTTTTTCCCGTCCTGAGCCTCTTCCTCAATACCAACAAGCTTGCTTTTCTTCTTGTCCGTGGTTCTGCCTCCCCAATTTGTGCCCTCATTGAGGGTCCCTCGCTCCTTTAGAAACTTCAAAGCTCCACCCAAACCCTTGCCAACTGCAGCTTCATGCACAACCTCATCCGGTGTGACTTCTTGCTCCTCTACATCCTTTTTTGGGTCTTCAATGACAGCTTCCTCTTTGATCACTCCCAATCTGCTTGTGTCATCTTTTGCTGTAGTACCTGAAGGCATATCATCATCGTCTTCATCCATAAACACATCTTCTGCTTCTGGCTTGCGTGTTTCTGCAACAAGATAATAGCAGCAGTCAATATCAATACTCAATACAATTGATTCATTAGTCAGCTCTGTACAATTGTTACAAATTTATCAGAAAATACTTCAAGTAGGTTACCTTCATTCAATTGCAGACCCCACACAAACTCTTCCATCTCAGTGATAACAACCTTATTCTGTTGTGCATCTCCCTCTGCAGCATCTACATCTCCTTGTCCCTTGTTTGCAGCAGCCATTTCTGCTACAGACAGAGGACCAGAACCTGCAGCCTCTTCCTGCTTCCTTAGAGATAGCTTCCTTGCTTGCTCCAGAGATTTCTGCAGATCTTCATAATCGTCACCAAAAACAAGTTCTTCCTCTTCAGCCGGTTTACTGGGCATTTTCTCCTGACGCAATGCTTTGGATGCCTCTTCAGCCTTTGTAATGGCTACTTGGTATGCATTGCTTCTCTTTTCAGCATCAGCCTTTTGCTCTACCTCCCTAGCAGACTGTCGTTTACCATTATTCCTGGACCCAAGATCAGCTGCTCCCAATCCAGAAGCAATTGCTTCTGCTTCAAGTGCATCCAGATCTAGCTTTTCTTTCTTCCTATGGGATTTCTTTTTCTTTGGTTTCTTAAACTGCAGCATTTCATCAGCGGTATAGTAATCTGATGCCATCTTTGCTGCGGAAGTAAGGTCTTCTGTCTTTTTCAGAACAGAGCCACCTTCAATCCTTTTGCGGAGCTGTCAACAGGAAAATGTAAATTAGTAAATCTATCCAGAGCTCCGGCTTTGGCATTTCCAGGTTTTCGTAGAAAACTACAGTACCAATAGCATATCAGAATTACTAGGGAAAATATAAATTACCTCTTCCAACTTCTTCTCTGCTTCACCAGTGAAGCGCCCACCTTCATCAAGTGTCACTCCCTGTCAAGTGAAAGGCCAAAAGATTAAAGAAATATCAATAGAGTATCTACCAATTGAAGCAGAACAGCATGTTTACCTCATCTTCCATTGGGTCATCATAATGTGAGAGCATAGGTTTCTTTGACATCGGGTCATCATTGAACCTACCAACATATTCAAGAAACAAGGATTATGATGAGAAAATTCATCAAAGAAACACAACTAGTGAACTTACTTGTCATCATATGTTCCTTTCTTCTGCGCAGCCTTGTAAGCTTCGTTTCTTTGCTTCTGCTCACCAATCTCAATGTTCTCAAGCATATCAGCCTCTATAAATTTTAATTTTTACATAAGTCAGAAAAGGTCAGAGGGAACAAGTAATAACAAGTAAAACAACAACACATTACCTTCATTGATATCCCCATCAGCCAGAATACTCTGATCTTTGAGAGTCATGACAACTGCTCCACCTTCTATGACTTTGTCAAGGCCGTGAAGAACCTTCACTCCAGATAAGTGATCTTTTTTCAAAACAATGGGGGGAAACAAGAAACATGTTAGCCTGACTTCCATTGAAAGAAAACTACGACTAAAATAACTCATTACAGCAATAAATATAGTGGTTGACAAAATAAACTTTGATAATTCAGGATTTGTGGGTGATTACCTCCACCAAGTTTATCAGCCTCATCATAGTCGTCATCACTATTTTCTGCTAACATATCATCCTGAAAATTTTAAACCATGAAAGTTATTAGTAAATAACATGGAGTCATGCTGGATAACATATCCAAAACAAATCACTAAATCATCACCTGTTCCTCAAATACTCGTGCAAGACGTAACGCCTTCTCCTTTTCAGCTTGTCTTTTCTCATCAAGTTTGCGACTCTTGCCTACCCAGGATAGTATCTCTGAAGCATCATCTTTATCATCCAGAATTCCTCCTTCCTTTTTATCCTTCAACCTTTCTTCCTTGGCCCTAAAGCAGATAGCCTAATTAGAAATTATTTGTATTCTTAATTGTTCAACAAATTAAGAGATTGACAGTGTGCAAATTCATGACTGAAGAAAAGGCTAGTGAATCGAACAGAAACAATTACTCAAGGGCATACCTCGCAATGCGGTCCCGGAGGGCAGATGTGGAGGCCTGGTCAGGCTCTCCTGGGAGGTCACCTCCCTTCTTCTGGTCTCCCTCATCACCCTTAGGCAAATCTGCGTCTTCTCCACGGTCCTTTCCCCTCAACTTCTCCCGTTCCCTATCCTCCTTGTCCTTGTTCTTATCTCTGTTACGGCTCCTGTCCTTGTCCCTATCCCTCCGTTCCTTTTCTCTTTCCCGCTCCCTCTCTGTATCCCTTTCCCGATCCTTCCCGCGATCACGGTCACGGCCTCGGTCACGCTCTGAATCCCTATCCCTGTGCTTGCTGCTATCCCTGTCTCTGTCCCTATCTCTTTCCCTCTCCCTATCCCTGTCCCTATGCTTGGTATCATCCTTGTCCCTCCTCCTCTCATCCTTATCTTTCTCCTTCTCCTTGTCCCTCCTCCCACTGCCATGGTGATCCTTCTCCTCCCTCCTGTGTCTATCCCTCCTGTCCTTGTCCTTGCCACGGTGCCTGTCGCCACCATCAACATCCATCTCTTCCACCGCATCCCTAGCATCGTCAGCCTCCCCCATTACCACAGTCCAAGATTAACCAACAAGCAGCAGCCCCCTGCCCTGGAAAATATCAGTTAAGAGCACAGTAAACAGTGGGGAAATGGAATGTTTGCCTCAAATTCAGTGGCATTGTATCGCATATTCGCATGCACTTCAGTTGATTGCAATGGAAGTTTTAAGTTTTTCTTGATGCGTCGCATTGCCCCACCCCTCTAATTAAACATGTTTCTATTCATAACAACAAATAGCCCATTTGAGAATTTGAGGAAACATAAATGCCCATCTCTGTTCTTTTCTGTCCTCCAAACAAATGCACTTATATCACTAGACTCAAACCTGCAATGATAGATATCTCTACCTGACACAAAACTGGACCAATTGACCCAAACACAACAAGATTATGCAGCCCATGGACAACATAACTACGAACTATTCACACATCAATCACATTCCCAGACATGGATTCCTCTTAGGGAGACCGCTGCACCAAGTCCGCAAGCCAACTAGTTCACATCTCACAGTCAGGTCCACGACTAATAGCCAGTCACAAGCAAGGCAACGCCCCGTCCTCCCACCCTCCGTAGCAAGACCTAGCTAGGGTTTAATGGACCGCACGAATCACGCAAGGGGGGTGGAGAGCACACAGGCCATACCTCGTGGAGGCGGCGCTGGCCGCAGGAGAGGGCGGCGCCCGAGCCCGAGGGGCGCGCGGCGGGGTAGGGACCTACGGGTCGCGCTGGGAGCGAGCGCACCGCCCACCAGCTCCGCGGACGAGGTAGGGCTTCCTCCTGGCCCAGCGAAAGGGGTCGCGTCCGGGACGGGCGCCGGTGCCGGCGGAGGCTGCGGCAGATCACGGTCTGCGGGCGGGGCGCGCGGGCTCTCCGGCGGGAGGAGGAGGAGGCGGCGGCGGCGGCGGAGGAAGCCGATGCGCGAGAACGAGACGAGACACCGGCCGCCAAATCCGAACCCACGCGAGCAGCGGCGGCGTAACCCAGAGCAGAGCTTTCTTTGGGCCTGATGGCGGTCGGTGTTGAACTGGTGACATCGGGCCAGGCTGGCCCGTAGTCCAGCGATAGATGGGCCGCGCAACACGTTGCATCATATTTGATTGAGCCCGGAGAGCTGATTCTCAAAAAAGAAAAAGATTGAGCCAGGAGAATGCCTGATTTTTTTTTTCTTTTCAGACAAACCGTATTAAAAAAATAAGTACTTATAGCATTCTAAAAAAAAATACTCCCTCATCCATTTCTCCGACAAGTATTTCAGGTTTGACAAACTGTCAAATCATGTCCCGAAGTCGAGCTAGTTCAGGTTTGACCAAGTTCACCAGGCTTATTAAATTTCTTGCGTTGATCATATAGATTATCAACATATACAAAACCAAATACCCCCTCCGTCCAAAATTACTTGTTGCAAAAATGGATGTATCTAGACATAGTTACATCCATTTATGCGACAAGTAATTCCGGATAGAGGAAGTATTATCTAGTACTAGTATTGATTTGGTAGTGTAGATATAAAATTGGTTTCTACAAATTTGGTCGAACTTAGAACGAGTTATGTAAGATTCTTCGTGCAACGTTCTTTTAATAATCCATGCAACAATCAACACTGTGCAACGTTCTTTTAATAATCCATGCAACAATCAACGTGTGCAACGGTCTTTTAATAATCCATGCAACAATCAACGCTGTGCAACGTTCTTTTAATAATCCATGCAACAATCAACGTGTGCAACGTTCTTTTAATAATCCATGCAACAATCAACGCTGAATAAACCGACCACTGCGAGTGTTCAAACAAACAATTTCAGTTACGAGTACGACGTATATTCAAAGTTTGGATCTATGGCACACACAGAATCTGTTCACCCCTCAACACAACAGAAAAGTTTCCCAGGAAAAGAAAAAGGGAACCACAGGGGCAGCTGATCGTCATCCTTCGCTCGACGGTGCACCGAAATTCACACGGGTAGCGAAATGCTGGACAGAGCCGGATGGTGCTCTTGAATCCCTAAGCATTGAAACCTACAAAACATTATCCAGCATGAGAAGACTGATCCAAACAATCAATCAGTTGAGACGGGTTTTTAGCAGAGACTACAACATATACCTACCTTTGGGCTGTTCATATTGCTCCCGAAATACCCGATGCCAAACGATGGGGATGAGTAGGCGGCAACGAGCTCGACGGCTTCGAGTAGAGGCAATTCCCCTCTCTGCGAACATGCATTGTTAGACCATGAATGGAGGAGGTCGCTCATCCAAAGTCGAAGGAAAGGAAATGGTTTTGCAGATGATAACCTTTGTAAGGTCAGACTGAACTAGCAATAGCCCAGCACCCGTGTCATGAGACATCTCGCTGCTGCTCTGCACCACCGAGCGCAGAACTTTGGTGCACGAGGAAGCAGGGCCAGACTGTGACCTGAAAAGATACATATTGAGTTGCAAATGTAATGCTGATTCTTTTTCTAAAATAGATGTGATGCAAAAGATACATGTTTTTCATGTTCGTCAGTCCGTTGAGGTTAGCAAAAGGTCTTGTGTACGAGATGATCATTTTAAACACAAGACAAATAACTGATTTTCCAATCCAAGTAATATATGGACGAAGTCGATTGAAGAAAAACCTACAGTGATGCTGAGATACAACATTCACGGGAAGCAAATCCTCTAATTAAGTGTTCACCAGCTCCGGTTGCACAACACCCAATTACGAATGGTGTGCCAAATGGTCCTTTGGATGAAGCCCAGCACCCAGAGCCATACATAGCAGCTAATCCAACACGGCCATCTACCTGCAAGAACATCATGCTTATCAGCGTCTATAGGCATAAAAATCATGCTTAATTTGCCCAACAGAGATCTTCTTTGAAACAAACAAAGGGCTTATATGAAGGAACGACAATTCCAAGTACACTCCTAGAGCTCAACTGCTCAAAGTGAGTGATGAATAAAATGACCAAATGACCTTTAGCGCAATGCCACCACTAGATGCCCCAGATGCTACATTTCCATATCCATCAACACATACAGCGCCAACAGTATCCATTACACAATCTTGATCATCTTCCATGATTGATCTACTGAATTCTTTCTTGATCTTTTTTGCATTGTTCAAATTCTCAGCTTGAGCTCCTAAAATAAAGTGGGACAGGTGAGGTGGACTGGTGGAATACAAATACTGTATGCCAAAAGCAGAGTTGAATCACCAGTGCACACAACAAGCACAAGCCAAATATTTGGGTGTTGAAAATTGAAATTTATTCTCTGGAAAGAGATCTATAAATACATAAAAGCAGCTACATGACCATTTATGGAGACCAAAAATAACTAAACAGATGAATCAAGATAACATGCAGCAGAAGATATTAAGCCAAAATGCATGAAGTTTAAGCAAAAAAATCAATGATCTGAGTATCTAATATAAGCACAACGAGACTTGGTCAAATCATTATTCTTGCCCTACATTGTGCAACATCGATTGATTTGACGATATATGTTGGACGTTGTGCTGTTCGTGGAATAGATTTTCTCCCTTCTTTTCATTTTGTAAATTACCTATGCAGCATGCAAAACTATCGGCAGAATATAACATCAATACAAGAATAAACTGAAGCATGGTTGGGTTACAGGTGGATCTTCTAATTTTGCTCAAAATCATATTGTTAAGAGAGCATATTGGGTACTGCCTGAGACAGAATGGCATCCAGGATACTGAATGGAAGAAATACCTCCTAAAATAACATCGAGCTCTAACATAAGAGGCTGTCGCAGTGGCACATATAGCTATATAGGGTGATATGTATGTCAGACATATTAAACTAAGCATCGTACAATAGGTCACACTGTACAATTGTAACTAAATCTTCTGTACACAGGTGCAAAGCATCGTGCAACAGCTAATAGTAAACTTTTTTTCTTTCAAAAATAGGCCTGAGCCCAGCTTCTTATTGAAAGCTTAAAATAATACGTATAATCCTTAAGCTCATGGTAAACTTCCTATTCTAACTTTAATATTTGTATGTAAAGACCAATGCTAATCATACAAGTGCAGTCAAGTTTCAGAAGATAAACCAACCAAAGGAAGCATATGGATGCCAGAATCTTTGGTTACAATGAAAGCACAAGTGAGATATAAACAAGCAGAGGAAGGAACCTGATGGGTCCAACTGTATTGAAATAGATTCTGAAGCAGAAGCAGTGGAGCGATTAACAGATTCCTTGGCACTAGCAAGCAACGCACTGTATTTTACCCACTGTGCTTTGGCATTCTCAGTCACTAACCACTGTGTGAGAATGAGAGAGAGAGAGATAGTAAATTACCAGCGATTAGGATTGAAGAATTGGATGAAAGAATTCTACAGAAGATGGTTTACATTATTATCCTCCGATGTGGCATCGATTATGTCAATCCCTTTACATTTTGCCCATTGGCATGCTCCCTCGCCGACCAAAAACCTAAGAAAGATAGAATAACTCAGCAACTCAGGATTACTGGTAGGATGGATAGGTGCATGATAGATTGCCATCCTTGGATAGGTTCAATTCCTCAATGCATATCTAATATGTTCAATGAATATAAGCCGTCATTTGCATTACTTATTTCAGCATGAGCCAGGATTAATTCCAAATTACTCCCTCCGTTCCTAAATATAAGTCTTTGTAGAGATTTCACTACGGACTACATACGGAGCAAAATGAGTGAATCTACACTCTAAAATGCATCTACATACATCCGTATGTGGTCCATAGTGAAATCTCTACAAAGACTTATATTTAGGAACGGAGGGAGTAGAAGATAACACAACGGAATCGGTCATGTGGCGGAAAATGACAAAGGACAGGAAACTACTGAAAAAGAAAAGGTTATGGTAATGAAAACGTGGAGAAGAAGCTTGAATTTTGTGATTACATACATGGGGGGTATCCGACCAAGCAGTGAAGGACCTGACATTTGTTCCTTTGTCAAGTGCAATGCAACTTGGATGGGGTTCTTTACACCTGATCTACAAGAAACAGAAAGTATGGTCAGAGCTTTAAGGTTCTCTGATTGTAAACATTCATATCAGCAGTAAATTCTCTGATGTACTCTCATTTAAGCTTCTACTCTGTAGGATCAAATTTTTAGTAAATTTGTGACAACTACCTTGCACAGCTCCAACAGCTCCGTAAGAACCTGTAGTTCCATCCATGATACTCGCATCGCATTCGACCTGACCACTCTCGGTCAAACTTGAACCTCGGCCAGCGTTTGTGATGGGGTCATCCTAGTCAGGCACGGATGAGAATCAAAACTTACATTCAGCTTTTGAAAGAAGCAAGTACCAATAAGGCTATCATGCACCTGAACTAAAACACCAGAGACTTGCTTAAATCTAGGAGGGTCGTAAACTTTGATTATACAAGTAATGCTACTACTTTCCCATTTTGACATTAATAAATTGGGACTAAATCAGCTAAGCATACACCAGATGATTTTTTACTCATACAACCCATACTGCCGGAGATGTTAACGAAACAAACTGTACAGATAGACACTACATCTGTCCACAGGGAATGATATGTGCATACCTCTAGCACTCGAATGGCAGCTGCGACGGCATCAAGACTTGTGCCGCTGCCCTGCAGATACACAAGGAGCATTAGGGATTATTATTCACAAGAGCAGAGCTACATGGACGCTTCTCGGGTGCGCCATTGTCACATCAGTAACCACAGTGGAAATGCAGGCCCCTTCCAAAATCTAGTACATCAAAGCAATTAGGCCACTGTAACTTCTTGAGGGTTGATCTGGTGGTGTAGTGCTCGTCGGTTCATACACAGTAGACTCTATTGTTGTTCTAATCTAGGGGTAAAATCCTAAAATCCCCCACGCTACATATGCTTGACGAGAGAGCACGGATGAATCCGAGCGACACAGGCAGCACGGCGAAACCAACGCGCTACAGAATGCACGGGAGGAGGAGGGGAGTTCTGGGGTTCAAGGAACGGACCTCGCGGAGGACGGCGGCGGCGGCGAGGCAGGCGCGCCTGATGACCCGGCGGTAGGCCCGCTCGTTGGCCGGAGCGTGGAAGCCCGCGCCCACGTGCACCGCCACGAAGAGCCTGCGTCCGGGCCCACGGACAGACCCCGCCCCCGCTCCCTCGCCGCCTCCATCCGCCGCGGCCGAGCTGCCCTCCCCGCCGCCGCCGGTGGCCATGTCTGCGCCCCTGACAGGGCGAGGAGATTTCGGAAATTACGAGTCGGACCCCTGCAGAGTTGGCAATTTGCGCCGGGGTATTAAATGCAAGGTGAAAGCATGATTTAACTGTAAAATAATGCACAGGAAATCCTGAAAATTACAGTGATGATTTGTCATTATCTCTAGGATTACTATAATTTTCAGGATTACTCTAGCTCGCTAGTATTTATTCTACTCTATTCTTTTCTAAATTTTGCGAATACCAGAATTACTTTTTATAATTATGCTTTTGTTTATTTTGATAGATTCTTGTGCAACTTGTATGCTTACTATACTACTGCATAGTTTTTGGTTTGTCCTTGATCAAGAGAGCCTATGATAGTGTTCCTTACTGTAGCTAATGTTATACTACCATGTTTTCATGATGTATACTCCCTCCGTTTCCAAATATAAATTTTTATAAAGATTTCAACAAGTGACTACATACAGAGCAAAATGAACTAAAATCTTTCTAAACGATTGAGGGAGTTTTCCACATGTGACATCAAATTCGAAGGCCGGTCTTCCAACTGGGAAGCACATAATTTAGCTAGATTTTCTAGTTCTCTAGATGTTGTAGGCCATGTGTGGCGATCCCCTAATTAGTCCTGTAAACTTTGACACTATTTAATAAAGCGTGTTTTTTTAAAAAAAGCGGCTGGCTTTGTGATCTTTAAAAAAAAGAGACACCACTAAGGTGGGCACCCCGCGAGCGTCTTTCCCTCCTCGTCGCCGTCGTCTCGTTTTGTATATACAAAAGGCAGAGGCGGGGCGCCTCCACCTCCACCTCCATCCCCTCGAGGCCTCACCAGCCAGAATACTACACACGAATCACCAGCCATGGACGCCAACTGGGGCGTTGGCGTTGGCGTTGACCTGAACGCCCCGCCGCCCACCGGCGGCGACTGGCGCGCCCAGCTCCTGCCCGAGGCGCGCAGCAGGGTCGTCAACAAGATGTATGTATGGACTCTGCTCGATCTGCTCTGCTCTGCTTTCCCCTCCCTCTAAAACATACTCATTCGATCCTTCCTCCGCGTTTGCTTTCGGTTTCCCAAGCAATTTCCTGCGTGTTTTCGGGTCGATCTTGTCGTCGATCCATCCGATAGAGCTTCGATCTAGCCATGCCCTTAGCGGCAGCACCAGATTCTTCGTCGTCGATCTACACACTCCAGTCTCTGAGCCTCTGTACTATATTACTCAGGTCAAAATTGACTGACTAATCAACTTCCTAATCAGTCCAGCCTAATCACTTCATCATTTAACTTAACTAGGATTAAATTATGTCTGAACAATTTAACACAGAGATGTCACAGCGTTTGATCTCCTTGGGGAAACCATGCTATTAATTAGTACTGTGCCGGGATGCAGTTTTGTTTTGAAACTTGAGTTCTTCCTATGCAGTATGCTTCCCCAAGTGGATATATATTCCCCAAATGTTCAGAATTACGCCTTGCTTATAGGAATTCAGAATTGGGGATCTACCTCAATTGGCTGGCTGCTCTGCCTACTCGTTCCACCATACATCTCAGATGCGACATATTTTATTCACATTTTGCATTATACGTGTAGAATGGAATGTCTGAAGAAGCATCTGCCGGTATCAGTGCCAGAGGGACTGAACGAACTTCAAATCATCGCTGTGCGGTTCGAAGACAAGATCTATGCTGCAGCGACCAGCCAGGTAATTTAATCCATCTTGGCAGCTACTCGAAGCAGAGCACAGTCTATTTTATTTTTAGTTATGGGGGTCAAACAAGGTTTATGTGCTAATAAAGTAATAATAGAGCAGAACTGTCTCCAAATGTTGTAGAGGATATTTTTGAAGTCATGTTAAGTACCATCCTCCTATAACTATGATTCAAATGTTAAAAGCTGAAGCACATTCGAGCACGCTAAACTGCTAATCAACCAGAACTGTTGGTCGCAAGCCACTATTAGTAATTTGGTACAAAACTTTACATTGTTTCCCTTTGTATTACCCAGTCTGATTATTTGCGCAAGATCTCTCTGAAAATGCTATCTATGGAGACGAAGACACAACCTGGAAATGCTCAAGTGATTCCAAATCAAATGAACCTCGGTCAAGGTATCATATACAGTAAACTGAGTGTTGCACATTTTATCATTTTCGCTTGGATATTGTTTTTTGTTGCATCAAGCGCTGAGATTGTGTGCTTTAATGCATTAAATCAACCTCCACCCTCTCCAGCATCATGTTTAAGAATGCCCGACGGAACCCCCTGGCGGCCCACCCAGGGGCCAGACCCCGCTGCAGTCGCTGCTGCCGTCGCCGCCGCCGGCGTTCACCCGAACGCCTCGGCCCCCACCGGAGGCGATTGGCGCCCCCAGCTTCAGCCCGAGGCGCGCAGCAGGATCGTCAATAAGATGTAGGGACTGCAATTGATTTGCTTTGCTTTACTTTCCCCTCCCTCCAATCATATTAATTCGATCCTTCTCCACTTTTTCGGTTTCTCACGTACAAAAAAAGAGAAATTTCCTGTGTGTTTTCGGGTCAATGATCATCGATCCATCTGATATATCTTTGATTCAGTCATATCCATAGTGGCGGCAACAGATTCGTCGTCAATCTACACACAAGCTCCCAGTTTCTGTTCATCTATTCTTAGGTCAAAAATTCCTGCTGGGGGATTGACTAATCAACTTCGTATTGTACCTGCTTTGAATCCAGCCTAATTACTTCATTTAAGTATAATTAAATTATATCTAAACAATTTAACACAAGTTTATTGACGAAGAGGTGCAAATCTGTCATGGCATACACCAATACAGTATAACACAGATATCACAATGTTTGATCTCGTAGGGGAAACCATGCTATTAGTACTGTGCAGGGATGTAATTTTGTTCTGAAACTAGAGTTTCTCGTATGCTGATATTTCTCCTTGGTCTTATCAAAGCGAAAATTACGCCTTACCTATAGGAATGGAGGGTGTATATGATTGAGAATTGGCTGCTCTGCCTACTCATTCCACCTTACATCTCAGATGCCAGATATTTTATTGCACAAAACCGTTGAAAGCAACGCATCCCCCAATTTATTCACATTTTGCATTATACGTGTAGAATGGAATCTCTGAAGAAGCATCTGCCAGTATCAAGGCCAGAGGGACTGAACGAACTTGAAAAAATTGCTGTGCGATTCGAAGAGAAGATCTATAATGCAGCGACCAGCCAGGTAATTTATCCTATCTTGGTGGCTACTCGGAGCAGAGCACATTTTTGTAGTTATGGATGTCAAACAAGGTTTATGGGCTAATAATAGAGCAGAACTGTCTCCAAATGTTGTAGAAGATTCTTTACATCATGTTTAAGTACCTTTAGCAGTTTCCCTTTTTTGGGATACCTTGGGTGACTTTTTTGCTCTCCAGCTGCCAACGTTTTCTTTACCTGCTCTTGGGAACATATCCTGGTTTTTCTCATGCTTGGAAACACATACAAAATTTTCTGCGGTTGCCGGGACTTGAACTGGGGCCATGGGTGTGTCAACGCCCACACTCAACCATTTGGAGCATATCTGAGTTATTTTAGCATTTTCACACTTAGTACACATACAAATAGTAAGTTAATAAGCTACTATATTTTAAATCATTTTAATTATGTTACATAAATGATAGACCAAAACGCTGATCATGATCTTGGTTATTATCGATCACATGTTGGGTGGAACTGTTGGTTGCAAGCCACTATTAGTAATTTGGTATAAAGCTTTACATTGTTTTCTTTTGTATTACCCAGTCTGATTATTTGCGGAAGGTTTCTCTGAAAATGCTATCTATGGAGACGAAAACATAACAGGCTCCTGAAAATGCTCAAGTGATTCCAAAACAACCCCGGTCAAGGTATCATATACAGAAACTGAGTACTGCACATTTTATCATCTCCGCTTGGATGTCGATTCTTTTTATTGCATCATGTGCTGAGATTATGTGCTTTATTGCATTAAATCAACATCCACCCTGTCCAGCATCATGCATAAGAATTTTGCATCTAACTTGTGTGTCATGTGTCCATAGTTATTGAACCCGGAGCGATGATCGACATGGTAAGTGCGTCTGTTCACTGTTCAGACCGCCGGATCAGCAGTCCAACCTGTTGGTTAAATAAAATATTATTGCACGGTTTTTGTCTGTTAGTACATGGTAGAAACAATGTTTTTTTAGATGATATGGTAGAAACAATGTTAAGTACGAAGATAACAAATGAACACAGCCTAGTTAGTTATCGGCTGGTGTAGCCTACCTTCATCCTATCTTAAAGACGGTTCAATTGCTCCCACCTACAGAATATTTTACTGACCCCTGGTTCAGCGCCCAATTGGGTGGTTTAACCGGGTTTTTGCGGAAGATCACAACAGGTTGATTGGATCAACCTTCACTGCAAACCAGATTGGAACAGGGCTTGGTACCGCTTTGTTCTGGTCGGTTTTAATAACTATGCATGTGTCAGCTGAGACAAGTCCACTTTCTAGGTTGATTATTGCAGAAGTTCACTTTTCAACTTTGAACTCGGAATCTGGTTGTTTTTAACCTTGAATTACTAAATTGTTTTACTTTACTCCCTTGGCCCTATCCAAAGTGGTTCCCTGGTGATATGGCATCAGCTTATACAAGCCAACAGCAATTTAAGTAACAAAAAAATAGAAAACCAGAAAATATATAAATATATATCATAGTGTTTTTTTTGGGGGGGGGGGGGGGGGGGTCTGTTTTTAAAGGAAATTTATCACGCTACACTTTATATCATTCATCAGCTAATATTTACTTGCTTGTTCTTGCACATGTTACTTGTACTCCCATTTACTGTAAGTGCGATGCCTATGGCATGTCGATGCTGAAATTTATTGTTGAGCAGATTGTATGTCATAAGCATCTAGATCAGCATGCATTCATTTTATCCTCTGCTCTTGAATGTCTTGCGATCATTCAACATGCTCACTTGACTTGTTCATTTGGCCAGATGCATAAGCTGACGATTATCGTGATACTAAGTTCGCTAGCGGTATGATGACTAGGTGTATTCTCAATTGCTTGTTCGTGTGGGGATGGCGTCTCTCCATGTTCGAGTGTGATGTATGTTTCCACTGCCAAATGAAGAAGTTGTGCTTGTGCCCTTAGTGCCGTTGAGGTGCCATGTAATAAGTTAGACATTGTGTAAGACTATGTTGTTTAATGTATGGAATTTCTGTATCAACCATGCTTCCTAGCTTCATGATCCTGGGGCGTGAGCCGACTAGATAGGAAAGCGAGGCTGGATTAACAATTTGAAGCTAATAATGTTTAAACAGTGTATGACTAGTTTTGTATATACAAACAAAGATAAGGATGTAATGTCTATGCTCAGGTCAGGGAAAGTTATTGCCCTTTGGACATGGTTGGACATCTCCGTTATTACCCTATTCTGATTTGGAAACTTCACAACACACATTAGTATAATGACAATGCAAGTGTCAAAGAAGAAAATAAGGGAATACTCCGTTCATGCCCTTAGTTGGTTCCTATTTGAACTAAAACCTCGGCACTTGTTTCCAAACGGAGGGAGTACTTTCGATCCGAGGGTTCTGCCCCTAGTTTTCAACTCTGCTTGGTTTTGCCCCTAAAGTTGAACCTAAGGTTGCCTGGATGAGAACAAAATGTCACTTATAGGTGGGACTCAACGAAAATAAAAGAAAATCTGTCTCCCCCTCCCTCCTCTCTCTCTCTCTCTCTCA
Organism: Triticum urartu; assembly: GCF_003073215.2. Classification (NCBI taxonomy): domain Eukaryota; kingdom Viridiplantae; phylum Streptophyta; class Magnoliopsida; order Poales; family Poaceae; genus Triticum; species Triticum urartu. The sequence goes on from NC_053023.1 coordinate 743,912,968, forward strand.
CACACACACACACGCGCGCGCGCATGCACGCGCGCGCACACACACACACACACACACACCTCAAATGGGCGGCGAGGCAACAATGTCATCATTTGTCATCCACGCAACCATCGACCACCCCAAGCCTAGCCTCCATGTCCTAGGCGAAGGAATCGACAAGAGTTCCCATGAAGCACCACCTCGGTCTTGTTCCCCATCTGCGGTTAGATGCCGCCGCAACCCAATCTCCTCCGCTTCGCCCCGTCGCTCTTCCTATACTCTCATCTCTGAGTACTGTTTATTCCATTATAGTCCGGTGTCCACCTTGCGCTAATACAAATGCACTAACAATCCATCTTAGTTTCCACTTACCATTAGCTTATACACAAATCACATTTTCTGACAATAAATTGGAGCAACTTTGCCTAGCCTAAGAAACTACACAAAAAGCTAGAAACTTGTAAGAAAGTAACACCAATGGAAAAAGAAAAGGTACTCATTTGTAGTAGAAGGTGATATTACGGAACTAAGCGTGCCTTGCCGCCGGTCGGCAGATTTGCCTTGATGAGCTCAGAAGTTCCTGAATAAGATTGTTAGGAATCTGTTGGTCTGTTGACCATAATGCGAGTTCGGGTGAGGTCTGATCTTATACTGGCAGGCAGAAGTCATCTAGTGGCCGTCAGAAGGCACGTCATTAATTCAGACATAGTTCCTGATAGGTTTGCGCTCGCAGAAGAGCTAACACTTTGAGTTCCCTTCACAACAGAGCTCTCTCGAATCGCTGCAGAACCATTGGTGGGATGCCAACAATAGTTGGGCGATCAAACAGAACTGTTGTCGCTCTTCTGGAGCCGTGCGGCCAGAAGTGTGACGCCGTCAGAGTGATGCTCCGGCGATTTAAGCCATCGTCAGAGGTCTGAGGTCTATGGATCGTCAGGATTGCCGTCCCGACAGACTTGCTTTGCCCCGGTATCTGCTGTTCTGCCAGGGGTCCGTTCCTTTTAATTCCAGAGCCATCAGGGGACTTCGAATAGCGGGCTTGGGCCGCCCCGTGCCTGCTGGGCCTCTTCTGTCCTCCGTGGATACAACATCTGCCTGCCAGGTTGGGCTACAGGTGGATCTTCTAGTTTTGCTCAAAATAATATTGCTGAGAGAGCATATTGGGTACTGCCTGAGGCAGAATGGCATCCATGATAGTAAATGGAAGAAATACCTACTAAAATAACATCGAGCTTTAGCATTACGATTATTCTGCTCCGATGTGGCGCCAATTATGTCGATTCCTTTACATTGTGCCCATGGCATGCTCCCTCACCGACCAAAAGCCTAAGAAACATTGAGTAAGTTAGCAACTCAGGATTACAGGTAAGATGGGCAGGTGACAGAAAAATGACACAAAGGCTTTACATTTGCATTACATGTTTCAGCATGAGACAGGATTAGAAGATGACACAAGGCGGATCAGTCATGTGACAGAAATTGACACAAGGGCAGAGAAGTTAAAAGGTTGTGGCCTGTGGGTAACCAAAGCATGTAGAAGAGGCTTGAATTTTGTGGTTACATAGATGGGGGGTATCTGACCAAGGAGTGAAGAGCCTGATATTTGTTCCTTTGGCAAGAGTGCAATGCAACTTGGATGGGATTCTTCACGCCTGATCTACAAGAAACAGAGAGTATGGTCAGAGCTTTAAGCTTGTCTGATTGTCAATATACTAGTACATATGAACAGTATCTCATTTAAGCTTCTACTTTGGAGGATCAAGTTTTAGTAGTAAATTTGGCACAAGTACCTTGCAAAGCCCCAACAGCTCCGTAAGAAGTAAGAACCTGTAGCCCCATCCATGATACTCTCGTCGCATTTCGTCCGTCCACAGGGAACGAAGCGTACCTCCAGCACTCGAATGGCAGCCGCAACGGCGTCAAGACTCGTGCGGTGCCACCGCCCTGCAAACACGCAAGGAGCATTAGGAATTATTCACCCAGAGCAGAGCTAGCTAAATGGATGCTTCTATCAAGTCAAGTGTGCCGTCGTCGCATCACAGTATGACACACAGACACTATGGGGGGTAGACAGTCGACATACTTGAGATTCAGATAACAGTAACTCAGGCAGCGGAAATGCAGACCCACAGATAGCATAATGATGGCGTAATCAAACTAGGCCACCAGTACAATTTTACGAAGGGATGATCTGGATGATGGCGTAATGCTCATCGATTCATCGCCGGTAGACTACTCTACGTCGCTGCTCTAATCTACGGGTTAAATGAAATCCCGGCGCTGGAACAGTCGGCGAGACCGCGTGGAGAAATCAAGCAGCTACTACAACATGGAAGTTTTGCGGTTTGCGCCCCCAGGAAGGCCGTATTTGCGCCCACTTTTTTTGCGGGAAGGAAAGAAAATGCGGGCAGGGGAGGCAGGAGAGACGGGCGGGACGAGATGCTTTCCATTCTCGTCCGAGCTTATCTTTATCTGCTGAGGTTGCGTGTCTTGAGCCCCGCCTGCGCGTCTTCAGTGCGAGACAGACAGACAGACACACATACAGGTCTGACGGTAGACTGATTTGATCTGATCTGAATTTGACTGCACCATGCGAACCCAGGAGGCTGGTTTTGAATCTTAATTTGATTGAGCCGTGCGAGTTGATAGGAAAATCGATTGCTTAGAGAGAACAAAACAAATCATTCGTTCATGCACGTTTTAATTTCCTGTACCTGGACTGTACCTACTCTGTTTTGAACAACACAGCCACTGAAGGTTTCACATCATGACCGTCTTTTTTATGTATGCATGTATGTATGCATGTATGCTTATTCGCAAAAAATAAAATAAAAATGTGTCACGTATGCAATTGCGCGCGTGCTTGATCCATGTCATTCATGTTGTTAGTTGTTATCGTTGTTGGTCCAAAGTGCATGTGTTTCATGGTACTCCCTCCGTAAAGAAATATAAAAGAGTTTAGATCATTAAAATAATGGTATAAATGCTCTTGTATTTTTTTTACAGAGGGAGTACTTGTATTATGTTGGTTCGTTGGTGGGCTAGTTAGTTCCATCATACTATCTCCGTCTCGGTGAACAAGTCATTCGCTTAGTTCGGGAGCAACTAGTTAACGAGCGCTCCTTCAGGAGCCTCGCAATGATCAGCGCCACTTGGCACGCTCTTAGCCATTTGCCATGTGTCGCGCTCTGGACGTTCCCTTCGGATTTTGTTTTTTTCTTATTTTTCTGCATGTGTTTTCGGCTTTTAAATGGTTTTTTTCCGGTTTGGCTTTCCCCCGGTCTTCTTAGCTTTTTGATAAAAAAATTGCATGAAAAAACGGGTTTTCTTTTTTTTCTTTCACGAAAGTCACGGTTTTTCTTCCACGAGATGCACGGTTGTGCTTTCGCGAGAGTTATGGCCGTGCCTTTCGGAAACGAAAAAAAAACGCGTTTTCTGTTTTTTTTCTTTCGCGAGAGTCACGGTTTTGCTTCTGCGAGAGGTACGGTTGTGCTTTCGCGAGAGTCGCGGCCGTGCCTCTCGGAAAGGGAAAAACAAAACGCGTTTTCTGTTTTTTTTTTCTTTCGGGAGAGTCACGGTTTTGCTTCCGCAAAAGGCATGGTTGTGTTTTCGCGAAAGTCACGGCCGTGCCTCTTGGAAAGGGAAAAAAATACGCGTTTTCTGTTTTCTTTTCTTTCGCGAGAGTCACGGTTTTGTTTTCGTGAGAGGCACGGTTGTGCTTTCGCGAGAGTCACGGCCGTGCCTCTTGGAAAGGGAAAAAATACGCGTTTTCTGTTTTCTTTTCTTTCGCGAGAGTCACGGTTTTGCTTTCACGAGAGGCACGGTTGTGCTTTCGCGAGAGTCACGGCCGTGCCTCTCGGAAACGAAAAAAAACGCGTTTTCTGTTTTTTCCTTCCACGAGAGTCACGATTTTGCTTCCACGAGAGGCACGGACGTGCCTCTTTCGGAAAGGGAAAAATAACATGCTCCCGGTCCGGTTTTTTCGCCTGGTTTTTTTCGTCCGATTTTTTTCATAAAAAAAAGTTCGTCAAAACCTATTAACATGGGATCTAGTTTTGAAGATCTCGACGCGAGGAATCCAACGGTGAAAATGGTTCGAGATTTGAAGGCACGGTTTAAGAGATAAAACGTTTTGAGTAAACGGATCTACGAAAAAAGAGAAAACTCCCAGGTTGCGACAAGTGGCGCGCTGCATGTGCGCCACTTGTCGCGACCTGGGAAAGTGGAGTGCTCTTTGCAACGAGTACTCCTTAATTAGTGATTTCGGCCTAGTCCTAAGTCGATGATTTAACTATCTAAATATGTATTATATGTGATAAAAAATATATATTTAGAAACTACATTCGTGTAGAAATCTAGTGATATATTTTTCATGATATATAACACATATTTAATTCCTTAAATCGATGACCTAGAAATACGCCAATGACTTATTCATCTAGATGGAGGTAGTAGTCTCTTTTTCTTCTTCTAATAAAAGTCGTCTCCCTCTCCACGAACCATAGCCGGCACATTTGTTTTGTGTCTTGATCCCCTAGCTCCTCTAACCGGCGAGACCAACTTCGGTATGGGGAGTCTGTGAGGTTTTCTTTTGTGTGGCCGGATTAGGTGGTCTGCCATCTTCATCACGTTTCTATAGCATCCAAAGCCAGACCCTCAACCCCTCTATACATCCGGGTGGACGCCCTGGTTAGTGACCGGTCGTAAAAATGCAACCCAACCGCCCCTCAAACCGGCCCTATACTTATGGGTTGTTTGCCACCCCTCAAACCCAGCACATATCTGGGGCGGACATGGGGATTGCCAGGTGCACCGGGACGCATTCGCCATGTCGGATCCGACAAACCGGACCCACGTCAAATCCCTTCAAATTGACCTAGTCCACCAAATTGGACAGACCTTCTCCATGTTCATCCTCCATTTCCTGCGCCCGAGCCGTCGCCACCGTCCATGCCCGTCCGCGCCGCTGCCCGCATTCGAGCCGTCGCAGATGTCGTCGCCAAGTACACTGGCCCCCATGATGCCTCAATGGAGTTGGTGGGGTCCCGTCTATGGCGGTCAATTGCAAGGCGGAGAACGTCGCCCGGAGGGAGCGATGAAGGAAGTTGCGCCCAAGGAAGCCGCAAACAAGGAGGTGGTCGACATCAACATGGACCCCGATGCTTCGCTGTCGAGAAGGAAGGTGTCACCCCCCCCCCCCCGATTGAGAGTGAGTCCGGACGATTGGACGATTCCAGATGGCTTGATGCAGCATGACGCGTCATAGACGGTGTGTGACTCGTTGCAACTCCAACAGGAAGGGGTAGCTCTCGGAATCGCCGGAGCCGGGTATGCCCAGTTCCTGTTCAAAAAAAGGTACACCAGGACATGGTATAATTTCCCCCCTCTTCTGTTTGTTTCGTATGCCATTCGATTAAATTAGGGATGCATGTGCCATTGAATCAATTAGGGATGCATTGTTGGGGAACGTAGTAATTTCAAAAAAATTCCTACGCACACACAAGATCATGGTGATGCATAGCAACGAGAGGGGAGAGTGTGATCTACGTACCCTTGTAGATCAACAACGGAAGCGTTTGATTGATGTAGTCGTACGTCTCCACGGCCCGACCGATCTAGCACCGAAACTACGGCACCTCCGAGTTCTAGCACACGTTCAGCTCGATGACGATCCCCGGACTCCGATCCAGCAAAGTGTCGGGGAAGAGTTCCGTCAGCACGACGGCGTGGTGACGATCTTGATGTACTACTGTCGCAGGGCTTCGCCTAAGCACCGCTACAATATTATCGAGGACTATGGTGGAAGGGGGCGCCGCACACGGCTAAGATTATGATCACGTGGATCAACTTGTGTCTCTTGGGGTGCCCCTGCCTCCGTATATAAAGGTTCAAGAGGGGGAGGCCGGCCGGCCACCATAGGGCGCGCCAGGAGGAGTCCTACTCCCTTCGGGAGTAGGACTTCTCCCCCAATCCTAGTTGGAATAGGATTCGCGAGGTGGGAACGAAGAGAGAGAGAAGGAAGGGGCGCCGGGCCCCTCTCTCCTTGTCCTATTCGGACTAGGGGGGAGGGGCGCGCGGCCCAGCCCTGGCCGCCTCTCCTCTTCTTCCACTAAGGCCCATGTACCTCCCGGGGGTTCCGGTAACCTCCCGGTACTCCGGTAAAATCCCGATTTCACCCAGAACACTTCCGATATCCAAATATAGGCTTCCAATATATCAATCTTTATGTCTCGACCATTTCGAGACTCCTCGTCATGTCCGTGATCACATCCGGGACTCCGAACAACCTTCGGTACATCAAAATGCATAAACTCATAATATAACTGTCATCGTAACCTTAAGCGTGCGGACCCTACGGGTTCGAGAACAATGTAGACATGACCGAGACACGTCTCCGGTCAATAACCAATAGCGGGACCTGGATGCCCATATTGGCTCCTACATATTCTACGAAGATCTTTATCGGTCAGAGCGCATAACAACATACGTTGTTCCCTTTGTCATCGGTATGTTACTTGCCCGAGATTCGATCGTCGGTATCCAATACCTAGTTCAATCTCGTTACCGGCAAGTCTCTTTACTCGTTGCGTAATACATCATCTTGCAACTAACTCATTAGTTGCATTGCTTGCAAGGCTTAAGTGATGTGCATTACCGAGAGGGCCCAGAGATACCTCTCCGACGATCGGAGTGACAAATCCTAATCTCGAAATACGTCAACCCAACATGTACCTTTGGAGACACCTGTAGAGCACCTTTATAATCACCCAGCTACGTTATGACGTTTGGTAGCACACAAAGTGTTCCTCCGGCACACGGGAGTTACATAATCTCATAGTCATAGGAACATGTATAAGTCATGAAGAAAGCAATAGCAACATACTAAACGATCGGGTGCTAAGCTAATGGAATGGGTCATGTCAATCAGATCATTCAACTAATGATGTGATCCCGTTTAATCAAATGACAACTCTTTGTCTATGGTTAGGAAACATAACCATTTTTGATTAACGAGCTAGTCAAGTAGAGGCATACTAGTAACACTCTGTTTGTCTATGTATTCACACATGTATTATGTTTCCGGTTAATACAATTCTAGCATGAATAATAAACCTTTATCATGATATAAGGAAATAAATAATAACTTTATTATTGCCTCTAGGGCATATTTCCTTCATGCATATCCCATTGAATGTTTTTTTGCAAACATCATTAGTAATCATGATCTTTTTAGGAGGCCATCATGACAGACATGATCGATGATGGTCAAGAGCCTATGCATTATGACTTGGAGTTGGAGGATATCAACTCTCCTACGTATGATGTTGGGCAAACATCAACATCCATAACCAAAAAGAAAAGGATACCTAAGGCAAGAGGTCCGACATTCTGAAGCGAGGGTGTTTTGTTGTGTGAAGCTTGGTCAGCCACAAGGATCGACCCTATATGTGGAACCGAGAAAAATGGCATAAAATTTGCAATTGCTATTAATAATCCGTGCACAAGGAAGGAAAAAGATGTAGGTTTTTTGACGAGTGAGGAGTGATGATGTCGGCGTGTTATAGTGCTTATAGTCGTTGATAGGTGGTCTACAGACGTAGATGTAATTTATTACTTATGGTGTTCTTTGTATTATATAATTTTTTCAAAAAGACTATATTATTGTAAAGAACAAAATAGAAAAAAGTTTATCTTATTACTCGGTAACGATAATGATCTAAACCTCTACTGCATCTTCATATTTTTCATGGGTGATCGTAAGGCATTTTTTTTGTTTTCTACCACGTTTCTCAACACCTTGGATTTTAAATATTGGACCGTTTGTAATAGTTGAGACCAACTTAAAACTTGCCTGGCTGTCTTAGCAGAAGTGAGTGAGAATAAATTTTGCAATTGCTATTAATAATCCGTGCACGAGGAAGGAAAAAGATGTAGGTTTTTTGACGAGTGAGGAGTGATGATGTCGGCGTGTTATAGTGCTTATAGTCGTTGATAGGTGGTCTACAGACGTAGATGTAATTTATTACTTATGGTGTTCTTTGTATTATATAATTTTTTCAAAAAGACTATATTATTGTAAAGAACAAAATAGAAAAAAGTTTATCTTATTACTCGGTAACGATAATGATCTAAACCTCTACTGCATCTTCATATTTTTCATGGGTGATCGTAAGGCATTTTTTTTGTTTTTTACCACGTTTCTCAACACCTTGGATTTTAAATATTGGACCGTTTGTAATAGTTGAGACCAACTTAAAACTTGCCTGGCTGTCTTAGCAGAAGTGAGTGAGAATAAATTTTGCAATTGCTATTAATAATCCGTGCACGAGGAAGGAAAAAGATGTAGGTTTTTTGACGAGTGAGGAGTGATGATGTCGGCGTGTTATAGTGCTTATAGTCGTTGATAGGTGGTCTACAGACGTAGATGTAATTTATTACTTATGATGTTCTTTGTATTATATAACTTTTTGAAAAAGACTATATTATGTAAAGAATAAAATAGAAAAAAGTTTAATCTTATTGCAAGGAAAAAAAGACTTACTTCACTGGGTAGCTAAGCCAGTGAACGCTTTTTTTCCTCGGCAGAGTTGATAGGCCAGGTTAGCTAGAATAAGCTGGCTCATCTCTGCGTCGTAGGAGTCGCCTTAGCAGACCCGATAGACCAACTGTCTAGCATGGCTGGTCCGTGATTGCATCCTAGGCCGATACAGAGCGTACTAACAGACTATTTAAACCGGACAGAGTGTTTGCACGCGACCGATGTGGGACTAAACAAATTGAAACCGAGCGGTGTAGTTGATGTGCTCGCTCCCGGTCCACCAGCAGTTTGTCTGGGCCGCCGTCGTCTTCGGCCCACCTGCTTAGTTAATCGCGAGGAGGAAAACAAAAAACAGCCGAAGCAGACATTGGGCGACCGCGCGAGCGAACTGACGCAAGCCGTCTGCGTCAACCAATTCCGATTCGGAGAACGCGCGTACTGGTCGACCTAGACTGCCGCTGGAGTATAAGATTGAGTGCTACTTTGGAGCAACTCCACGCACGTATCTATTTCATCCGCGCGCCGTTTGAATCGTTACGGACATAAAAGTCAGCTCAACGCGCCGACTTAAACGGACGCGCGTCCGCCTGTCGACCCATTTCTAGCCTAATTATGGGCCTCATTTATGTCGGCGCGGACAGAAAGCGGAAGCGCGCCTACCCCCCTTGCCCCACCAAGTCGGTGTCACATTGGCTCTTCTCTTTCACCCCTCTCGACAGCAAGTCCTCGTCCCGCCCCACCCAGTCGCCGCCGCCGCCTAGTTCCGGTGTCTCGGCCAGCAGTCCGCGCCTCCACACCTCCTCCCACACGCCGCCACCTCCCCACGTCGCCGCCACCACCGCCTCGACGCCGGGCCACCGCAGCTTACCACCCCTACTCCGACGTCGCCGCGAGCGCGAAGTCGCCCCCCTCGAACCCGGCCAGCTCCTTCCTCCACTCGCCAGACGCCGCCACGCACGTCGGACAGCTCCAATCCAGCCACCTGGTCCAGGGGAGGCTCGCTTCTCTTTGGCGATGCCCGCATGTTGTTCGGCAGTTTGCCTCAAGGTGCAAATGGACTCCGCCGACGAGTTCTTTTTCCACAATTTTCTGTGCGACTCTGATGATTCCTCATCCGATGATGATGAGGAGATGGTGGCTGCTGTGTTGGTCCATGACCACCTTAATAGGCAGCAATCGTTGTTCCAGGGCTCGATCCCGGGGCACACTCCGACGTTGAATCGCAACCAAGAGAGTGGCCATTTCGTTCTTTGGAATGACTACTTTGACACAGCCAACCCGCTCTTCAAAAATCACCAATTCTGACGGCATTTCCGTATGTTTTCAACCATATTCGAGAGGGGAGGGGGTCGGATACGATAATTATTTTGTGTACAAAGAGGACAACCTTCGAAAGATTGGCTTTTCATGTTATTAGAAATGCACTGCAGCTATCCGAATGCTTGCATACGGAGTGCCCGGTAATCTTATTGATGAGTACGTCTGTAGTTGAACAAAATTCTAAACTGATGAACAAAATTTGAAATTCTAAATATTTTTTTGAAAATGTGAACAAATTTTGAACAATATGATTTTTAAAAAATCTAAACATTCTCTGAATTTGAACAACTAATAAATGTTTTGAAAAAATTTGAAATTCCGAACATTGTTTGAAAAGCATGAATAAATTTTGAAAATTTGAACAGAATTTGAAAATTTTGAATTTTTTTTATTATGTTGCAGAATTTTCGATTTTTTTATTTTTTAAAACAATAAAGAAAGAAAAAAAGAAACAAGAAAAGAGAAGAAAGAAACAGAAAAACGGAACAAGAAAAATGGAAAATGAAAACCATAATCAAAAAACCAGAAAAGAAAGTGTTTAGGAGCCTTCTGGAAGGTTCCCAAACTGGAAACGTTTTTTTTTCTAGGGAAAATCGGAACATTTTTTTCGGAACAGATCAGGAACGGTGGGTCGAACGCTTGGATGAGCCGGCCCAAACAATCGATCGGGGTGTGCGATGCCTCGACTGTTTGCCCCAAAATGCGGCTAATAGGAAATCTGCAAAGACTACTTTACTTTTTTTTCGATGTCAAAGACCGGTTTACTGGTAGGAAGCAAACCCACCTAGCGGTTAGTTTTTTTAGAAGAACACCACATTTTGTTTCATTCAATAATGTTTAAAGAGATACAAATGTGATCCGGTGGATCAATAAGCCACACATGTCTACCAATACAAAGTGTAGTGGATGATCTAGCTAATCTGGTTGCAACTCGTAACTCTGCGGTGTTCGTGGACAAACTCGCGACTCTGCAGTCTCGTCTTTCTATCGTCAATCTCTCTAAGGTTCATGTAGTACTTGCCAAGGTTCCGCTCGCTCTTTAGGTCGTTTATGACTCTCAGACAGTCAGATGGAATGCGTACTTTTCAGACGGCCAGGTCCTCCGCAAGAGCTAATGCTTCTCTGCACGCGCACGCCTATAGAGTAGCAGGTTCTGTCACACCTTGAAAAACTACCCCGGACGCTCCCAAGAATACGTCACGGTCACTTCGACAGACCACACCAACAACACCAAAGTTTGAAGATTTCGCCACCGCTGCATCAACATTCATTTTAACTGCCCCATGCTCGGCGGTAACCATTTTGTACCTCGCAAGCTTGATGTTGCGTTTGTTGTACATCTGGTTCGTCGCTTGGGTAGTTCATGTATCTCCTGCAAGTAACGCTCAATGAATAAATGTGTCAAGAATGGACTCTGGAACTCGTGTTCATGGATAGCCCTTCTTCTCGCCCATCAGATTGTCCATAGTGTGGCTAGGACCGAGATGAATTTATCCTTGCTCAATGTATTACACAAACTGAAAAGCCAAAGCTTGGGGTCCGGTGTCTCGTCGCCATAGACCGGGACCAGTGCATGATCCTCCTGGAGTGACCACACTCCTTTGGCCATGTTACAGTCGAGGAGATCATGCCTCCATAAGTCGACAGCAGCCGGCGAAGCGCTGAAACCAGGCCCAGGGTGCTTGTTTCAGGCCGTAGAGCGACTTGGCGAGGCAACAGACATGGTGAGGCCGATCGGATGTAACTTTTCGAGTAGATGATTTTTCATATAAAAAACTTTTTCATCCGAGTTAGTATGCAAAAGTTATGCCCATTTTTACAAATTTCAGAGAGATTTTGCAAATAAAGTCAAAATTCACATTTGCAAATTTTTCCAACAACTAGACCACATATCACATGGGAAACTTATTTTCTTTTATTTTTTTGACATTTCCATCATTTTCTTTTTTTTTTTTTAAAAACGGAAAAGGCGATCCGGGAGGGGGGGAGGGGTAGAGTCTGAAAATGGGACCTTTAGTACCGGTTCGTGGCACGAACCGGGACTAAAGGTCTCAACCCCATTAGTCCCGGTTCGTGCCTCAAACCGGGACTAAAGGTCTAATCTTTAGTCCCGGTTTGAGGCACGAACCAGGACCAGTGGTTGTGGGCCAGGAGCGAGGCCCATTGGTCCCGGTTCATCCTACCAACCGGGACCAAAAGGTCCAGATGAACCGGGACCAATGGCCCACGTGGCCCGGCCGGCCCTCTGGGCTCACGAACCGGGACCAATGCCCCCATTGGTCCCGGTTCTGGACTGAACCGGGACTAATGGACTGATCCGTCCTGGACCAAAGCCCTGTTTTTTACTAGTGACTGGTGGGAAGAGCACGTCGTGCATCGCCTGCTGGGGTGGAGTGCCGGGGCACGACCTAAGGATGCTGGGCGCGGATGGGGAGCGGTGGCGCAGGAGCGGAGCAGCGGCCGGCCATCAGTGCATGAGTCGCTCGCAGTCCGTACAGCCCGATGCTCCTCAAGCAGCAGAAAGGAGCGGACCTGGAGGAATCAGGGCAATGGCACCTGCGAGGTGACATGCGGGGTGGTACTGTCGGCTGAGCCCACGAAGAAGACGAAAGACATGTCGCGTCTCCGTCACCAACTGGCCAAGATCACGCAGCTTATCAGTGAATATCTTCAACCGGGTGTAGTACTGCATGATGGTCATATGGCCTTGCACGACGGCAGCGTCAATGTAGACGGCACGCGCGAGTTGGCTGTCGTAGAAGATGCTGTGTCGAGACGGTGAGTGCGGTGTCTTGCGGGTGCATGACAGCGTCGAGGAGCTCCGGCGAAATGGTGGTGTAGAGCTAGTGCAGCACGACATGATACAATAACACTCGTGTCCCCCGCTGGTCGTCTAACACGGTCATCTCCAGCCTACGCCATGTCGGCCTTGCTTTTCTTCCTGTGGGCGTCCGACAGGAAATCGATCGGGTTCCCCGTGCTTTCTTTTGTCCCGGAGAGACGCCTTGCTCCGGAAGGATGTGCGTCGGCCAAAGGACGTGGGCATCCGGGGCCTCGCGGCGCAAAATTCTAGCACGAGAGATGCTACATCGATGTAAAGACTCACATATGTTTACGGGCTGGTCTGAATTGGCCACGTTTAATCTCTATTCCTAATAGAGCAGTTGGTAGTCTCGCTTCCAGGTTTTTTTTGTTTCGTTTTTTTCGTAGATTAATCATCGTAGATTTTTTTCGATGTTGGTTTCTTATTCACCGGTTTATTTACCCCTCAGCTCTTTCCTTGCAAATTAGTACTTTCCAAACGTGCACGCAATCACGGATCTAAATTTACTAACTTATCCAAATCAACCGATACCTTCCATTATTGCAAATTTCTTTAGGAAACAAATAATAGATTTTAAGGAAACAAATAAAAGATTTTAAAGACGCATCATACTTTACTAACAATCACTAAAAATCAAATCTAAATTAATTAACCTTACCTTAAATCACTCAATCACTTTAATTAGAAAACATTTTCTTTCCTAACTGCACCCCGCTTAGTGTGCACATAACAATCCGAAGTAATTAGAGTCACATGATTGAATCCATTTATTTAGAGCGACATGATTGAATTCATTTATTAACAATAATCCTCACCAAAAATGCGTTTAGCAATTTTAGAGGGCGGACCAAAACTCTGCCATCCGCTCGCCCGCGTTTGTTTAGGTACAGAAAAAAATGGCATATGGAAACAACACGACCAGGGCGGCGGCGCAATCTTCGGGGATAGGGGATCGGAGGAGAAGGATTGGCCTGGCAGCATGATCGGGGTGCTTCCCGGCGGCCGCGGCCGTCCTCGCGATGCCACCTACCCGAAATCAACGCTGCTCCTTGCCGTCAGCCAAGGCGACGCCGCCTGCCCTCCTACCCACAGTCCGCTGCCGCGTGCGGCTACGGCGGGAGGAGTAGCGACGGGGCCGAGGTCCTTCATGCGTTCCGGGATGGAGGCCATGATTTCGTCGAGGTCGTTGCTGCCTCCTACACTCAGGGTGTGTCGCCGAGATCGAGGCGAGCATGAGGAGCTGTGGCCACCGCCATGGTCACCCCATCGCAGGGGATGGAGCACGCTGTCGGCCTACAGCTTGTGGAGATCACCGTTGCTCTTCAGGTCGCGTGGTGACCGGATCTTGCCGATGTGTCCCTCCCCGACGACCTCCTCTTCGCCCGGTAGGCTGGCATGGATCTCGCCACTGCTGCCATCAACTTCTCTGCCTCGAGCTCGACGGTCAGCCACCATGGATCCCCCAGCTGGAGGGTCGCGTGAACCAGCCGTCCTCCCGTGCTGCAGCGGTGAGAAGGTGACATGGCTCTCCGTACACGAAGAGTGGAGTTCAGTCAAGTACTTATATACTTGGCCTCTACTGCTGATCCATGTACATGGAGAAGAACAGACAACCGCTCATTCATGCTTCGTTCCACTCCTTTGCGCTACATTACTGGAGGTGACATTTTCCTATCTCTCTATGTTGTAACAAGCCTGCTGCCTGCATAGTTAATGGATTTTTTATTTAAATTTATCGCTGCTTAGTGCTTTGTTGCAATTGTTCACCCAAGATTCTTATATATAATCTGAGCGTATGTAGGCATACTTAGCTTTGCTATTCCATTTTTTCTGGCGCATAGAAATAAGAGTATTGTCCAGGTTAGGTATTCAATTGAGTATGGTATTTGGATTGCTATCAGAATGTCTTTTCTATGCATGTGATTTCTCACATCTGGTTATAATATTTGTGAAGACGTACATTGCACGTGCACTTGGAAGCGGGCCCGTGGCCCGCGCTGGACGGCGCCGACGCCGACCCGAGCCACCTCGTCCGCGTATTCTTGGAGCTGTGGCTGGTTGATTTACATGAAATTAATTCCCTCAGTTCTGGTGGCAAATATAATACACATAATCTATATTGTTATGCACTAGCGTGTATGTGTGAAATAGATGGATTATGGTCCCGTACCCAATAAGATGGATATATGTGTGTGTTAGAGAGAGAGGGAGAGGGGGATAGAGAGTGAGGAAGAGGGAGGGAGAGTGTGTGTCTGTGTGTGTGAGGATTTGCTGGTTAAAAAGGTCGCAAATGTCGTAATATTGAACTCTTAGAGTTAATGTGGCCCCGTTGCAACGCACGGGTGTTCTTCTAGTTGGATTAAGGGGAGGGCCGCGGGTGCGTCTGATTGGGTGGCTTGTTGCCAAAGGATCGTGTTCACTCAACAAGTGCAACCAGGACGAGGACCGCTGTGAACTTTGTTGCAAAACCTCTGAAACAAGTGCGCACCTGCCCTTCGGCTGGTGTCGCATTGCCCACGTTTGGCACGCCACTGTTTTATTAACAACTCTATGCTTCTTCTTTTATTTATTTTCGAGGTGCCACTAGGGATGAAGACTGAAGACTTGAGTGTTGTTCTCAGAAAGAAGAAAGACGGGTCCTATATATTGATGGCTGGGCCAATTCTTTCTATAGTTCATGCCATGTTAATTGCAGAGAGAGCTATTTCCATATATGGCATTATAGTAGTTGAAGAAGTTGTATATTTACTGGGTGATGCAATGTGTATAGGAGGCAAACAAGAAACATAATATTTGATATCATGACCTACCCCATCATTAAATGCTATACATTGCAGTTTTCGGGCTTTTACACAAGCATGCCGATGATCAAAACGACCTACCAAAGGCATTAAGTAAGGTCTAGTTTGACAGAGTGAGCAGCAACTGTTCCTTTTCACTTTATTTAAGAAATCACATACCCAAATAAGTGATAGTGTGCTTCTGTGTTGTTCCTAGTTTTGGCTGATTTACAGAATTTCAATGCCTAGTCTGTTTTTATGTTTCCCGTGACAAACTGTGCCACTTTTCCACAACTTGCTCTAAGTTTACCTATTTAGAATCAAAGAATAAAATCCCAACTATCCATGAGAAAAAACTCAAAAGTATCCAATATTCTACTCAGAAAGAGGAAAGAAGGATCTTATATTTGTCACTGGGCCATTCCTTTCTCAAATTCCTGCCATGTTAATTGCCGAGTTATTTACTTCCATGGATGGCATTGTAGTAGTTGAAGAAGTTGTGCGATTCCTGGGTGATGTAATGTCTACAACATATTACTATTGTATATTAGGCCAGTTATAGGCGCCGATGCGCCGGGCCCAACTTTTGGCCGGATGCCTGGTAGCCATCCGATCTGGCGACTCCAACGAACTATATCCGCCCTGTGTACAGCAAAAAAAAAGAAACACCAATGGCTTGAAGCATCGCCAAATCCGTCCGTGTCTAGACTCTAAGCACCGCTGGCTCGCCGCCGCCGCTCGTCGTTCTCTAGTCATAGCTTTTCTACCTGTTAGTCGTAGCTTTTATCGTCGTCGGTTGCAACATCCTTGTCTCTAGTCATATTTTTTCTCCTATCCAACACCCGTGGCATCAAACGCGACGGGGCTGGGGAAAGAGGTTTGTCGCGGAGGTGGCGTGGGAGATGGCGGCCAGCTTGCCGGAGGAGAAAACATGTGAGGAATGGGTAGGGGATCTCCCCCATGCTAATGGGAAGGGGAGGCCCGCGAGGCAGCGACTACTGACTTCTTCGTCACGGACGCCCCGGACTCCGACGACTTCTTCCCCGACATCGACAACCTCCTCGACGACATGGCTGGCGAGGACATCGACCCCAAGACCGGTGCATCTGCTCCCGTTCTGTACGTTCTCATACTCTTCCTGTTAGAGGTTCTGTCACAACTTCTTGCTCTAGTGTCTGTTCTAGATGTGTTCGGTTCTAGTCCATATATGCATATGCTATTTACCTTCTCACTGTCAAATCACATGACTTGTTTTATCACTGCTATACTAGTCGTGCTTTATCTAGTATTTCTGTTAATAAAATCATTCGGTAAATTGCTCATATTTCCAACAGAATTTGCTCCTCCGACGATGGAGAGATATTCTTAGGGCCCTCTCGGTGTAACGATCTCCAGCATCGTCTGGCCAGACACAGGTGACTATGTCACGGGGATGTCGGAATACGTCAATGTGAAAGACGATCAAAACAAGTAATGAGGAGACCGGTATAGTAGCGTGTGTATGACTCAACAGGATACCGTTACATCTCACCTCGGGTTTTGTAAAGTATCGCGAAGTAAGGGAAACATCACATGATAACCAAAGGTTCACTCAGATGTCATTCGTGTAATCATAGGGATCGATATGGACATCCACAGTTCCGCTATCGGTCATTGAATGGCGGGGTTTCGTTCATGTCTACGTTTCACCGAACCTATAGGGTCACAAGCTTAAGGCTATCATGATCTGCTGAGTATTAGTAGGATGAGAGTATTGAGGATTTATTTGTGGAATTTTTCATTAATATTCAAAATAGTATCGAGAGGAACCGGAAGCATTTCGGGGTCACGGGAAGGGTTTCGGAGTTTATCAGGCAATATTGGGTTTTACCGATAAATAATATACATGTGGAAAATATTTTCAGGGATGTTTATGAAGGAAATATGCCCTAGAGGCAATAATAAAGTTATTATTCATTTCCTTATATCATGATAAATGTTTATTATTCATGCTAGAATTGTATTAACCGAAAACATAATACATGTGTGAATACATAGACAAACAGAGTGTCACTAGTATGCCTCTACTTGACTAGCTCATTAATCAAAGATGGTTATGTTTCCTAACCATGAACAAAGAGTTGTCATTTGATTAACGGGATCACATCATTAGTTGAATGATCTGATTGACATGACCCATTCCATTAGCTTAGCACCCGATCATTTAGTATGTTGCTATTGCTTTCTTCATGACTTATACATGTTCCTATGACTATGAGATTATGCAACTCCCGTTTGCCGGAGGAACACTTTGTGTGTTACCAAACGTCACAACGTAACTGGGTGATTATAAAGGAGCTCTACAGGTGTCTCCAAAGGTACATGTTGGGTTGGCGTATTTCGAGATTAGGATTTGTCACTCCGATTGTCGGAGAGGTATCTCTGGGCCCTCTCGGTAATGCACATCACTTAAGCCTTGCAATCATTGCAGCTAATGAGTTAGTTGCGAGATGATGTATTACGGAACGAGTAAAGAGACTTGCCGGTAACGATATTGAACTAGGTATTGGATACCGACGATCGAATCTCGGGCAAGTAACATACCGATGACAAAGGGAACAACGTATGTTGTTATGCGGTCTGACCGATAAAGATCTTCGTAGAATATGTAGGAGCCAATATGAGCATCCAGGTTCCGCTATTGGTTATTGACCGGAGACGTGTCTCGGTCATGTCTACATTGTTCTCGAACCCGTAGGGTCCGCACGCTTAAGGTTTCGATGACAGTTATATTAGGAGTTTATGAGTTTTGATGTACCGAAGGAGTTCGGAGTCCCGGATGAGATCGGGGACATGACGAGGAGTCTCAAAATGGTCGAGACATAAAGATCGATATATTGGACGACTATATTCGGACATCGGAAAGGTTCCGAGTGATTCGGGTATTTTCGAAAGTACCGGGGAGTTACGGGAATACGGGAGAAGAAGTATATGGGCCTTATTGGGCTTTAGGGGAGAGGGAGAGGCAGGCCGCGCGCCCCCCAAGGCCTAGTCCGAATTGGACTAGGGGGAGGGGCTGTGCCCCCTCCTTCCTTCTCTTCCCTCTTCCCCTTCCTTGTCTCCTACTCCTACTATATGGAAGGACTCCTAGTTGGACTAGGAAAAGGGGAATCCTACTCCCGGTGGGAGTAGGACTCCCCTAGGGCGCGCCATAGAGAGGGCCGGCCCTCCCCTCCTCCACTCCTTTATATACGGAGGCAGGGGGCACCCCATAGACACACAAGTTGATCTTCGTGATCGTTCCTTAGCCGTGTGCGGTGCCCCCCTCCACCATATTCCACCTCGATCATATTGTAGCGGTGCTTAGGCGAAGCCCTGCGACAGTTGAACATCAAGATCGTCACCACGCCGTCGTGCTGACGGAACTCCTCCCCGATGCTTTGCTGGATCGGAGCCC
Source organism: Triticum urartu (assembly GCF_003073215.2). Taxonomy (NCBI): domain Eukaryota; kingdom Viridiplantae; phylum Streptophyta; class Magnoliopsida; order Poales; family Poaceae; genus Triticum; species Triticum urartu. The sequence continues at coordinate 743,931,846 of NC_053023.1, forward strand.
GGGGAGCGTCATCGAGCTGAACGTGTGCAGAACTCGGAGGTGTCGTCCGTTCGGTGCTTGGATCGGTCGGATCGGGAAGACGTACGACTACTTCCTCTACGTTGTGTCAACGCTTCCGCTTCGGTCTACGAGGGTACGTAGACAACACTCTCCCCTCTCGTTGCTATGCATCACCATGATCTTGCGTGTGCGTAGGAAATTTTTTGAAATTACTACGTTCCCCAACAGTGGTATCAGAGCCTAGGTTTTATGGTTTGATGTTATATGCACGAGTAGAACACAAGTGAGTTGTGGGCGATATAAGTCATACTGCCTACCAGCATGTCATACTTTGGTTCGGCGGTATTGTTGGATGAAGCGGCCCGAACCGACATTACGCGTACGCTTACGCGAGACCGGTTCTCCCGACGTGCTTTGCACATAGGTGGATTGCGGGTGACTGTTTCTCCAACTTTAGTTGAACCGAGTGTGGCTACGCCCGGTCCTTGTGAAGTTTAAAACGGCATCAACTTGACAAACTATCATTGTGGTTTTGTTGTGTAGGTAAGATTGGTTCTTGCTTAAGCCCGTAGCAGCCACGTAAAACTTGCAACAACAAAGTAGAGAATGTCTAACTTGTTTTTGCAGGGCATGTTGTGATGTGATATGGTCAGGACATGATGTTAAATTTTATTGTATGAGATGATCATGTTTTGTAACCAAGTTATTGAAGGAAATATGCCCTAGAGGCAATAATAATGTTATTATTTATTTCCTTATTTCATGATAAATGTTTATTATTCATGCTAGAATTGTATTAACCGGAAACATAATACATGTGTGAATACATAGACAACAGAGTGTCACTAGTATGCCTCTACTTGACTTGCTCGTTAATCAAAGATGGTTATGTTTCCTAACCATGGACAAAGAGTTGTTATTTGATTAACGAGGTCACACCATTAGTTGAATGATCTGATTGACATGACCCATTCCATTAGCTTAGCACCCGATCGTTTAGTATGTTGCTATTGCTTTCTTCATGACTTATACATGTTCCTATGACTATGAGATTATGCAACTCCCGTTTGCCGGAGAAACACTTTGGGTGCTACCAAACGTCACAACGTAACTGGGTGATTATAAAGGAGCATTACAGTTGTCTCCAAAGGTACATGTTGGGTTGGCGTATTTCGAGATTAGGATTTGTCACTCCGATTGTCGGAGAGGTATCTCTGGGCCCTCTCGGTAATGCACATCACTTAAGCCTTGCAAGCATTGCAGCTAATGAGTTAGTTGCGAGATGATGTATTACGGAACGAGTAAAGAGACTTGCCGGTAACGAGATTGAACTAGGTATTGGATACCGATGATCGAATCTCGGGCAAGTAACATACCGATGACAAAGGGAACAACGTATGTTGTTATGCGGTCTGACCGATAAAGATCTTCGTAGAATATGTAGGAGCCAATATGGGCATCCAGGTCCCGCTATTGGTTATTGACTGGAGACGTGTCTCGGTCATGTCTACATTGTTCTCGAACCGTAGGGTCCGCACGCTTAACGTTACGATGACAGTAATTATGAGTTTATGCATTTTGATGTACCGAAGGTTGTTCGGAGTCCCGGATGTGATCACGGACATGACGAGGAGTCTTGAAAAGGTCGAGACATAAAGATTGATATATTGGAAGCCTATATTTGGATATCGGAAGTGTTCCGGGTGAAATCGGGATTTTACCGGAGTACCGGGAGGTTACCGGAACCCCCCGGAAACTAAATGGGCCCTAGTGGGCTTTAGTGGAAAAGAGAAAGGGGCAGCCCAAGGTGGCCGCGCGCCTCCCCCGTCCCCTAGTCCTATTAGGACTAGGAGAGGTGGCCGGCCCCCCTCCCTCTCTTTCCCAGTTGAGGATTCCTATTCCAACTAGGATTGGGGGGGGGAGTCCTACTCCCGGTAGGAGTAGGACTCCTCCTGGCGTGCCCCATGGCTGGCCGCACCTCTCCCCCCTTGCTCCTTTATATACAGGGGCAGGGGGCACCTCTAGACAGACAATTGATCCCCGTGATCGTTCCATAGCCGTGTGCGGTGCCCCCTGCCACCATATTCCACCTCGATCATATTGTAGCGGTGCTTAGGCGAAGCCCTGCGACGGTAGAACATCAAGATCGTCACCACGCCGTCGTGCTGACGGAACTCTTCCCCGACGCTTTGCTGGATCGGAGCCCGGGGATCGTCATCGAGCTGTACGTGTGCTAAGAACTCGGAGGTGCCGGAGTAACGGTGCTTGGATCGGTCGGATCGGGAAAACGTACGACTACTTCCTCTACGTTGTGTGATCGCTTCCGCAGTCGGTCTGCGTTGGTACCTAGACAACACTCTCCCCTCTCGTTGCTATGCATCACCATGATCTTGCGTGTGCGTAGGAATTTTTTTGAAATTACTACGTTCCCCAACAGTGGCATCCGAGCCAGGTTTTATGGTTTGATGTTATATGCACGAGTAGTACACAAGTGATTTGTGGGCGATATAAGTCATACTGCCTACCAGCATGTCATACTTTGGTTCAGCGGTATTGTTGGGCGAGACGACCCAGACCAACATTACGCGTACGCTTACGCGAGACCGGTTCTCCCGACGTGCTTTGCACATAGGTAGCTTGCGGGCGACTGTCTCTCCAACTTTAGTTGAACCGAGTGTGGCTACGCCCGGTCCTTGCGAAGGTTAAAACGGAGTCTATTTGACAAACTATCGTTGTGGTTTTGATGCGTAGGTAAGATTGGTTCTTGCTTAAGCCCGTAGCAGCCACGTAAAACTTGCAACAACAAAGTAGAGGACGTCTAACTTGTTTTTGCAGGGCATGTTGTGATGTGATATGGTCAAGACATGATGCTAAATTTTATTGTATGAGATGATCATGTTTTGTAACAGAGTTATCGGCAACTGGCAGGAGCCTTATGGCTGTCGCTTTATTGTATGCAATGCAATCGCGCTGTAATGCTTTACTTTATCACTAAGCGGTAGCGATAGTCGTGGAAGCATAAGATTGGCGAGACGACAACGATGCTACGATGGAGATCAAGGTGTCGCGCCGGTGACGATGGTGATCATGATGGTGCTTCGGAGATGGAGATCACAAGCACAAGATGATGATGGCCATATCATATCACTTATATTGATTGCATGTGATGTTTATCTTTTATGCATCTTATCTTGCTTTGATTGACGGTAGCATTATAAGATGATCTCTCACTAATTATCAAGAAGTGTTCTCCCTGAGTATGCACCGTTGCGAAAGTTCTTCGTGCTGAGACACCACGTGATGATCGGGTGTGATAGGTTCTACGTTCAAATACAACGGGTGCAAAACAGTTGCACACGCGGAATACTCAGGTCATACTTGACGAGCCTAGCATATACAGATATGGCCTCGGAACACGGAGACCGAAAGGTCGAGCGTGAATCATATAGTAGATATGATCAACATAGTGATGTTCACCAATGAAACTACTCCATCTCACGTGATGATCGGACATGGTTTAGTTGATTTGGATCACGTGATCACTTAGAGGATTAGAGGGATGTCTATCTAAGTGGGAGTTCTTAAGTAATATGATTAATTGAACTTTAATTTATCATGAACTTAGTCCTGGTAGTATTAGCATATCTATGTTGTAGATCAATAGCTCACGTTGTTGCTTTCATATGTTTATTTTGATATGTTCCTAGAGAAAAATTGTGTTGAAAGATGTTAGTAGCAATGATGCGGATTGGATCCGTGATCTGAGGTTTATCCTCATTGCTGCACAGAGGAATTATGTCCTTGATGCACCGCTAGGTGACAGACCTATTACAGGAGCAGATGCAGACGTTATGAACGTTTGGCTAGCTCAATATGATGACTACTTGATAGTTTAGTGCACCATGCTTAACGGCTTAGAATCGGGACTTCAAAGACATTTTGAACGTCATGGACCATATGAGATGTTCCAGGAGTTGAAGTTAATATTTCAAGCAAATACCCGAGTTGAGAGATATGAAGTCTCCAACAAGTTCTATAGCTAAAAGATGGAGGAAAATCGCTCAACTAGTGAGCATGTGCTCAGATTGTCTGGGTACTACAATCGCTTGAATCAAGTGGGAGTTAATCTTCCAGATAAGATAGTGATTGACAGAATTCTCTAGTCACCATCACCAAGTTAGTAGAACTTCGTGATGAACTATAGTATGCAAGGGATGACGAAAACGAATCCCGAGCTTTTCATGATGATGAAATCGATAAAGGTAGAAATCAAGAAAGAGCATCAAGTGTTGATGGTTGACAAGATCACTAGTTTCAAGAAAAGGGCAAAGGGAAAAAGGGGAACTTCAAGAAAAACAGCAAGCAAGTTGCTGCTCATGTGAAGAAGCCCAAGTCTGGTCCTAAGCCTAAGACTAAGTGCTTCTACTGCAAAGGGACTGGTCACTGGAAGCGGAACTACCCCAAGTGATTGGCGGATAAGAAGGATGGCAAAGTGAACATAAGTATATTTGATATACATGTTATTGATGTGTACTTTACTAGTGTTTATAGCAACCCCTCAGTATTTGATGCTAGTTCAGTTGCTAAGATTAGTAACTCGAAACGGGAGTTGCAGAATAAACAGAGACTAGTTAAGGATGAAGTGACGATGTGTGTTGGAAGTGGTTCCAAGATTGATATGATCATCATCGCACACTCCCTATAATTTCGGGATTAGTGTTGAACCTAAATAAGTGTTATTTTTGGTGTTTGTGTTGAGCATGAATATGATTTGATCATGTTTATTGTAATACGGTTATTCATTTAAGTAAGAGAATAAATTGTTGTTCTGTTTACATGAATAAAACCTTATATGGTCATACACCCAATGAAACAAGTTCGTTGGATCTCGATCGTAGTGATACACATATTCATAATATTGAAACCAAAAGATGCAAAGTTAATAATGATAGTGCAACTTATTTGTGGCACTGCCGTTTAAAGTCATATTGGTGTAAAGCGCATGGAGAAACTCCATACTGATGGGCTTTTGGAATCACTTGATTATGAATCACTTGATGCTTGCGAACCATGCCTTATGGGCAAGATGACTAAAACGCCGTTCTCCGGAACAATGAAGCAAGCAACAGATTTGTTGAAAATCATACATACTGATGTATGTGGTCCGATGAATATTAAGGCTTGCAGCAGGTATCATTATTTTTTGACCTTCACAGATGATTTGAGCAGATATGGGGATATCTACTTGACGAAACATAAGTCTGAAACATTTGAACAGTTCAAAGAATTTCAGAGTGAAGTGGAAAATCATCGTGACAAGAAAATAAAAGTTTCTACGATATGATCGCAGAGGTAAAATATTTGAGTTACGAGTTTGGCCTTCAATTAAAACAATATGGAATAGTTTCACAAATTCGTGCCACCTGGAACACCACAGCATAATGGTGTGTCCGAATGTCATAACCGTACTTTATTGGATATAGTACAATCTATGATGTTTCTTACCGATTTACCACTATAGTTTTTGGGGTTATGCATTAAAGACAGCTGCATTCACGTTAAAAAGGGGCACCATCTAAATCCGTTGAGACGACACAATCTGAACTGTGTTTTGGCAAGAAACCAAAGTTGTTGTTTCTTAAAGTTTGGGATTGTGATGCTTATATGAAAAAGTTTCATCCTGATAAGCTCAAACCCAAATCGGAGAAATATGTCTTCATAGGATACCCAAAGGAGACTGTCGGGTACACCTTCTATCACAGATCCGAAGGCAAGACATTCGTTGCTAAGAATGGATCCTTTCTAGAGAAGGAGTTTCTCTCGAAAGAAGTGAGTGGGAGGAAAGTAGAAAACTTGATAAGGTAATTGTACCTTCTCCCTTATTGGAAAGTAGTTCATCACAAAAATCTGTTCTTGTGACTACTACACCAATTAGTGAGGAAGCTAATGATGATGATCATGTAACTTCAGATCAAGTTACTACTGAATCTCGTAGGTAAACCAGAGTGAGATCCACACCAGAGTGGTACGGTAATCCTGTTCTGGAAGTCATGTTACTAGACCATGACGAACTTGCGAACTATGAGGAAGCGATGATGAGCCCAGATTCCGCGAAATGGTTTGAGGCCATGAAATCTGAGATATGATCCATGTATGAGAACAAAGTTTGGACTTTGGTTGACTTGCCCGATGATCGGCAAGCAATTGAGAATAAATGGATCTTCAAGAGGAAGACGGACGCTGATAGTAGTGTTACTATCTACAAAGCTAGAATTGTCGCAAAAAGGTTTTCGACAAGTTCAAGGTGTTGACTACGATGAGAGTTTCTCACTCGTATCTATGCTTGAGTCTGTCCGAATCATGTTAGTAATTGCCGCATTTTATGAAATCTGGCAAATGGATAAACAAAACTTCATTCCTTAATGGATTTATTAAAGAAGAGTTGTATATGATGCAACCAGAAGGTTTTGTCAATCCGAAAGGTGCTAACAAAATGTGCAAGCTCCAGCGATCCATCTGTGGACTGGTGCAAGCATCTCGAAGTTGGAATATACGCTTTGATGAGTTAATCAAAGCATATAGTTTTATACAGACTTGCGGTGAAGCCTGTATTTACAAGAAAGTGAGTGGGAGCACTACAGCATTTCTGATAAGTATATGTGAATGACATATTGTTGATCGGAAATAATGTAGAATTATTCTGTAAAGCATAAAGGAGTGTTTGAAAGGAATTTTTCAAAGAAAGACTTCGGTGAAGCTACTTACATATTGAGCTTCAAGATCTATAGAGATAGATCAAGACGCTTGATAAGTTTTTTCAATGAGTACATACCTTGACAAGATTTTGAAGTAGTTCAAAATGGAGCAGTCAAAGAAAGAGTTCTTGCCTGTATTACAAGGTGTGAAGTTGAGTAAGACTCAAAGCCCGACCACGGCAGAAGATAGAAAGAGAATGAAAGTCATTCCCTATGCCTTGGCCATATGTTCTATAAAGTATGTCATGCTATGTACCAGATCTATTGTATACCCTGCACTGATTTGCCAAGGGAGTACAATAGTGATCTAGGAGTAGATCACTGGACAGCGGTCAAAATTATCCTTACTGGAATAAGGATATGTTTCTCGATTACGGAGGTGACAAAAGGTTCGTCGTAAAGGGTTACGTCGATGCAAGTCTTGACACTGATCCAGATGACTCTAAGTCTCAATCTGGATACATATTGAAAGTGGGAGCAATTAGCTAGAGTAGCTTCATGCAGAGCATTGTTGACATAGAAATTTGCAAAATACATGCGGATCTGAATATGGCAGACCCGTTGACTAAACTTCTCTCACACGCAAAACATGATCACTTTTTGGGTCTTAATCACATAGCGATGTGAACTAGATTATTGAATCTAGTAAACCCTTTGAGTGTTAGTCACATGGAGATGTGAACCAATCACATAAAGATGTGAACTATTGATGTTAAATCACATGGCGATGTGATCTAGATTATTGACTCTAGTGCAAGTGGGAGACTGAAGGAAATATGCCCTAGAGGCAATAATAAAGTTATTATTTATTTCTTTATATCATGATAAATGTTTATTATTCATGCTAGAATTGTATTAACCAGAAACATAATACATGTGTGAATACATAGACAAACAGAGTGTCACTAGTATGCCTCTACTTGACTAGCTCATTAATCAAAGATGGTTATGTTTCCTAACCATGGACAAAGAGTTGTCATTTGATTAACGGGATCACATCATTAGTTGAATGATCTGATTGACATGACCCATTCCATTAGCTTAGCACCCGATCGTTTAGTATGTTGCTATTGCTTTCTTCATGACATATACATGTTCCTATGACTATGAGATTATGCAACTCCCGTTTGCCGGAGGAACACTTTGTGTGCTACCAAACGTCACAACGTAACTGGGTGATTATAAAGGAGCTCTACAGGTGTCTACAAAGGTACATGTTGGGTTGGCGTATTTCGAGATTAGGATTTGTCACTCCGATTGTCGGAGAGGTATCTCTGGGCCCTCTCGGTAATGCACATGAATTAAGCCTTGCAAGCATTGCAGCTAATGAGTTAGTTGCGAGATGATGTATTATGGAACGAGTAAAGAGACTTGCCGGTAACGAGATTGAACTAGGTATTGGATACCGACGATCGAATCTCGGGCAAGTAACATACCGATGACAAAGGGAACAACGTATGTTGTTATGCGGTCTGACCGACAAAGATCTTCGTAGAATATGTAGGAGCCAATATGAGCATCCAGGTTCCGCTATTGGTTATTGACCGGAGACGTGTCTCGGTCATGTCTACATTGTTCTCGAACCCGTAGGGTCCGCACGCTTAAGGTTTCGATGACAGTTATATTATGAGTTTATGAGTTTTGATGTACCGAAGGAGTTTGGAGTCCCAGATGAGATCGGGGACATGACGAGGAGTCTCGAAATGGTTGAGACGTAAAGATCGATATATTGGACGACTATATTCGGACATCGAAAAGGTTCCGAGTGATTCGGGTATTTTCGAAGGTACCGGGGAGTTACGGGAATACGGGAGAAGAAGTATATGGGCCTTATTGGGCTTTAGGGGAGAGGGAGAGGCAGGCCGCGCCCCCCCCCCCAGGCCTAGTCCGAATTGGACTAGGGGGAGGGGCTGCGCCCCCTCCTTCCTTCTCTTCCCTCTTCCCCTTCCTTGTCTCCTACTCCTACTACATGGAAGGACTCCTAGTTGGACTAGGAAAAGGGGAATCCTACTCCCGGTGGGAGTAGGACTCCCCTAAGGCGCGCCATAGAGAGGGCCGGCCCTCCCCTCCTCCACTCCTTTATATACGGAGGCAGGGGGCACCCCATAGACACACAAGTTGATCTTCGTGATCGTTCCTTAGCCGTGTGCGGTGCCCCCCTCCACCATATTCCACCTCGGTCATATTGTAGCGGTGCTTAGGCGAAGCCCTGCGACGGTTGAACATCAAGATCGTCACCACGCCTTCGTGCTGACGGAACTCCTCCCCGATGCTTTGCTGGATCGGAGCCCGGGGAGCGTCATCGAGCTGAACGTGTGCAGAACTCGGAGGTGCCGTCCGTTCGATGCTTGGATCGGTCGGATCGGGAAGACGTACGACTACTTCCTCTACGTTGTGTCAACGCTTCCGCTTCGGTTTACGAGGGTACGTAGACAACACTCTCCCCTCTCGTTGCTATGCATCACCATGATCTTGCGTGTGCGTAGGATTTTTTTTGAAATTACTACGTTCCCCAACAGTTTAATTAATAATAAAAGGCTCTAATAATTATTAGGGGACTTTTATATTTAGTTTAATATAAAATGGGTTTTAAAAGGCCAAGTGGTTGAACGCTATTTAGTTTAATATAAAATGGGTTTTAAAAGCCACTAGTATTGGGAAAAGATCTACAAGCATTACCATGTACACAAGAAATATGTGGAACCAAACCCAATCCATAGCACCCGCAATAAGGCCTCTCTTCAACATAGATGGTCCATCATCCAAGACAGTGTGAACAAGTTTTGCGACCATTATTTTTCCATGGTTGGCCAGAACCGGAGTGGTGTTGGAATCAAGAGTCATGTAAGTTGACTTGATTCATTTTGTCATCACTTGAATTGCCAGTTTTGATTATTGCATTCCCATGAGTGATTCTTGTTTCCTAGATGGGGTTGACGGTTACTTTGTACGAACAAACCAGGGGGAAGGCATTCACTATGTGCCATTTGTTGGTTGAATCTCTACTCCTAATGAATGAGTTCGTACGTCGTTCGTGTGTGTGTGTGTGTTAGTTGGCGAAGTGTGCAGGGATGTGATCGCGTCAAGCGCTGGACCCGGCCGCGTCCGAGCGCGTGCGTGTGCGTGAGCTGTGGAGTGCGGGACGTGGCGATTGCGTGAGTGGGGTGTGTCGGGAGCGTATCATGGGGCATCAGTGTGCACACGTATAACACCCCCCCCCCCATGTGTTGTAGCCAGTGGGTCGAGTTCGTGCGCGAGGAAGAAACCACCGTTGTTGCAGCGGGCGTTCGTGCGACGGAAAACTTCTTGTGTCCATCGCGTGCTCTCTCCCTTCTCCTTTCTCCATTCGGTTTGAGCCATAGAGAGGTGTCAGAGAGAGCTGCCGGCGTGCTAGGGTTGGAAAACTCCCAACAGTTGGCATTAGAGCCACGGTTGAGGGGGTGATCGCCGGTGATTTGGTGATGGGGAACGTAGAAGAAATTCAAAATTTTCCTACGTGTCACCAAGATCTATCTATGGAGAGACCAGCAACGAGGGGAAGGAGAGTGCATCTACATACCCTTGTAGATCGCTAAGCGGAAGCGTTCAAGTGAACGGGGTTGATGGAGTCGTACTCGTCGTGATCCAAATCACCGATGATCCTAGTGCCGAACGGACAGCACCTCCGCGTTCAACACACGTACAACCCGGTGACGTCTCCCATGCCTTGATCCAGCAAGGAGAGAGGGAGAGGTTGAGGAAGACTCCGTCCAGCAGCAGCACAACAGCGTGGTGGTGATGGAGGAGCGTGGCAATCCTGCAGGGCTTCGCCAAGCACCACGGGAGAGGAGAAGGACTTGGGAGAGGGGGAGGGCTGCACCAAAGGCAAAGGTGTGTCTCAAGAGGCCCTCCTACCCCCACTATATATAGGGAGCCCAAGGGGGGGGGGGCGCCGGCCCTAGGAGATCCAATCTCCTAGGGGGCGGCGGCCAAGGGGGGTTTCCCTCCCCCCCCCCCCCCCAAGGTACCTAGGGGGTGCCTTCCCCTTGTGGTACTCTTCCCTTTTGAAACCCTAGGCGCATGGGCCTCTTGGGGCTGGTGCCCTTGGCCCATGTAGGCCAAGGCGCACCCCCTACAGCCCATGTGGCCCCCGGGGGCAGGTGGCCCTACCCGGTGGACCCCTGGGACCCTTCCGGTGGGCCCGGTACAATACCGATGACCCCGAAACTTGTCCTGATGGCCGAAACAGGATTTCCTATATATAAATCTTTACCTTCGGACCATTCCGGAACTCCTCGTGACATCCGGGATCTCATCCGAGACTCCGAACAACATTCGGTAACCACATACAAACTTCCTTTATAACCCTAGCGTCATCGAACCTTAAGTGTGTAGACCCTACGGGTTCGGGAGACATGCAGACATGACCGAGACGTTCTCCGGTCAATAACCAACAGCGGGATCTGGATACCCATGTTGGCTCCCACATGTTCCACGATGATCTCATCGGATGAACCACGATGTCTAGGACTTAATCAATCCCGTATACAATTCCCTTTGTCTATCGATATGATACTTGCCCAAGATTCGATCGTCGGTATCCCGATACCTTGTTCAATCTCGTTACCGGCAAGTCTCTTTACTCGTTCCGTAACACATCATCCCGTGATCAACTCCTTGGTCACATTGCGCATATGATGATGTCCTACCGAGTGGGCCCAGAGATACCTCTCCGTTTACACGGAGTGACAAATCCCAGTCTCGATTCGTGCCAACCCAACAGATACTTTTGGAGATACCTGTAGTGTACCTTTATAGCCACCCAGTTACGTTGTGACGTTTGGCACACCCAAAGCACTCCTACGGTATCCGGGAGTTGCACAATCTCATGGTCTAAGGAAATGATACTTGACATTAGAAAAGCTTTAGCATACGAACTACACGATCTTTGTGCTAGGCTTAGGATTGGGTCTTGTCCATCACATCATTCTCCTAATGATGTGATCCCATTATCAACGACATCCAATGTCCATGGTCAGGAAACCGTAACCATCTATTGATCAACGAGCTAGTCAACTAGAGGCTTACTAGGGACATGGTGTTGTCTATGTATCCACACATGTATCTGAGTTTCCTATCAATACAATTATAGCATGGATAATAAACGATTATCATGAACAGGGAAATATAAATAATAACCAATTTATTATTGCCTCTAGGGCATATTTCCAACAGTCTCCCACTTGCACTAGAGTCAATAATCTAGTTCACATCGCCATGTGATTAACACTCACAGGTCATATTGCCATGTGACCAACATCCAAAGAGTTTACTAGAGTCAATAATCTAGTTCACATCACTATGTGATTAACACTCAATGAGTTATGGGTTTGATCATGTTGCTTGTGAGAGAGGTTTTAGTCAACGGGTCTGAACCTTTCAGATCCGTGTGCGCTTTACAAATCTCTATGTCATCTCCTAGATGCAGCTACCATGCTCTATTTGGAGCTCTTCCAAATAACTGTTCTACTATACGAATCCATTTTACTACTCAGAATAATCTGGATTAGTGTCAAAGTTTGCATCGGCATAACCCTTTACGACGAACTCTTTTACCACCTCCATAATCGAGAAAATTCCTTAGTCCACTAGTTACTAAGGATAACTTTGACCGCTGTCCTGTGATCCATTCTTGGATCACTCTTGTACCCCTTGACTGACTCATGGCAAGGCACACTTCAGGTGCGGTACACAGCATAGCATACTGTAGAGCCTATGTCTTAAGCATAGGGGACGACCTTCATCCTTTCTCTCTATTCTGCTGTGGTCGAGCTTTAAGTCTTAACTTCATACCTAATAACTCAGGCAAGAACTCCTTCTTTGACTGATCCATCTTGAACACCTTCAAGATCATGTCAAGGTATGTGCTCATTTGAAAGTACTATTAAGCGTTTTGATCTATCCTTATAGATCTTCATGCTCAATGTTCAAGTAGCTAAATCCAGGCTTTACATTGAAAAACACTTTTCAACTAACTCTGCATGCTTTCCAGAAATTCTACGTCATTTCTGATTAACAATATGTCAACAACATATACTCATCAGAAATTCTATAGTGTCCCACTCACTTCTTTGGAAATACAAGTTTCTCATAAACTTTGTATACACCCAAATCTTTGATCATCTCATCAAAGCATACATTCCAACTCCGAGATGCTTACTCCAGTCCTTAGAAGGATTGCTGGAGCTTTGCATACTTATTAGCATATTTCAGGATTGACAAAACCTTCCGGTTGTATCACATACAACCTTTCCTCAAGAAAATCGTTGAGGAAACAATGTTTTGACATCCTATCTGCAAGATTTCATAAATAATGCAGTAATCGCTAATATAATTCCAACAGACTCTCAGCATCGCTACGAGTGAGAAAGTCTCACCGTAGTCAACTCCTTGAACTTGTCGGGAAACACCTTAACGACAAGTCGAGCTTTCTCAATGGTGACACTTACCATCATTGTCTGTCTTCCTTTTAAATCCATCTGTACTTAACAGCCTTACGACCATCAAGTAGTTCTTCCAAAGTCTACACTTTGTTTTCATACATGGATCCTCTCTCGGATTTTATGGCCTCGAGCCATTTATTGGAATCCGGGCCCACCATCGCTTCTCCATAGCTCGTAGGTTCATTGTTGTCTAGCAACATGACTTCCAAGACAGGATTACGTACCACTCTGAAGTAGTACGCATCCTAGTCATCTTACGAGGTTTGGGAGTGACTTGATCCGAAGTCTCATGATCAATATCATAAGCTTCCACTTCAATTGGTGTAGGTGCCACAGGAACAACTCTTTGTGCCCTGCTATACACTAGTTGAAGTAACGGTTCAATAACCTCATCAAGTCTCCACCATCCTCCCACTCAATTCCTTCGAGAGAAACTTCTCCTCGAGAAAGGACCCGATTCTAGAAACAATCCCTATTGCTTTCGGATCTGAGACAGGAGGTATACCCAACTGTTTTTGGGTGTCCTATGAAGATGCATTTATCCGCTTTGGGTTCGAGCTTATCAGCCTGAAACTTTTCCACATAAGCGTCGCAGCCCCAAACCTTTTAAGAAATGACAGCTTAGGTTTCTCTAAACCATAGTTCATATGGTGTCATCTCATCGGAATTACGTGGTGCCCCTTTTAAAGTGAATGTGGTTGTCTCTAATGCCTAACCCATAAACTATCGTGGTAATTCGATAAGAGACATCATGGTATGCATCATATCCAATAGGGTGCAGTTATGATGTTCGGACACACCATCACACTATGGTGTTCCAGGCTGTATCAGTTGTGAAACAATTTCCACAATGTCTTAATTCTGTGCCAAACTTGTAATTAAGATATTCATCTCTATGATCATATCATAGATCTTTTATCCTCTTGTCACGACGATCTTTCAACTTCACCCTGAAATTACTTGAACCTTTCAATAATTCAGACTCGTGATTCATCAAGTAAATATACTCAACATCTACTCAAATCATCTGTGAAGTAAGAACATAACGATATCCACTACACGCCTTAGCACTCATTGGACTGCACACATCAAAATGTATTACTTCCAACAAGTTGCTTTCTAGTTCCATTTTACTGAAACCGAGGCTTTCAGTCATCTTGCCCATGTGGTATGATTTGCATGTCTCAAGTGATTCAAAATCAAGTGAGTCCAAATGGTCCATTTGCATGGAGTTTCTTCATGCATATACACCAATAGACATGGTTCGCATGTCTCAAACTTTTCAAAAACGAGTGAGCCCAAAGATCCATCAACATGGAGCTTCTTCATGCGTTTTATACCGATATGACTTACGTGGCAGTGCCACAAGTAGGTGGTACTATCATTACTATCTTATATCTTTTGGCATGAACATGTGTATCACTATGATCGAGATTCAGTAAACCATTCATTTTAGGCGTAAGACCATTGAAGGTATTATTCAAATAAACAGAGTAACCATTATTCTCCTTAAATGAATAACCGTATTGCGATAGACATAATCCAATCATGTCTATGCTCAACGCAAACACCAAATAACAATTATTTAGGTTTAACACCAATCTCGATGGTAGAGGGAGCGTGCGATGCTTGATCATATCAACATTGGAAACACTCCCAACACATATCGTCAGCTCACCTTTAGCTAGTCTCCGTTTAATCCGTAGCTTTTATTTCGAGTTACTAACACTTAGCAACCGAACCGGTATCTAATACCCTGGTGCTACTAGGAGTACTAGTAAAGTACACATCAACACAATGTATATCCAATATACTTCTATCGACCTTGCCAGCCTTCTTATCTACCAAGTATCTAGGGTAATTCTGCTCCAGTGGCTGTTCCCTTTATTACAGAAGCACTTAGTCTCGGGTTTGGGTTCAACCTTGGGTTTCTTCACCAGAGCAGCAGCTGAATTGCCGTTTCATGAAGTATCCCTTCTTGCCCTTGCCCTTCTTGAAACTAGTGGTTTCACCAACCATCAACAATTGATGCTCCTTCTTGATTTCTACTTTCGCGGTGTCAAACATCGCGAATATCTCAAGGATCATCACATATATCCCTGATATGTTATAGTTCATTATGAAGCTCTAATAGCTTGGTGGCAATGACTTTGAAGAAACATCACTGTCTCATCTGGAAGATCAACTCCCACTCGATTCAAATGATTGATGTACTCAGACAATCTGAGCACAGGCTCAACAATTGAGCTTTTCTCCCTTAGTTTGCAGGCTAAGAAAATCGTCGGAGGTCTTATACCTCTTGACGTGGGCACGAGCCTGAAATTTCCAATTTCAGCCCTCGAAACATCTCATATGTTTCGTGACGTTTCAAAACGTCTTTGGTGCCTCAACTCTAAACCGTTTAACTGAACTATCACGTAGTTATCAAAATGTGTATGTCAGATGTTCGCAACATCCACAGACGACGTTCGAGGTTCAGCACACTGAGCGGTGCATTAAGGACATAAGCCTTCTATGAAGCAATGAGGACAATCCTCAGTTTACGGACCTAGTCCGCATAATTGCTACTATCAACTTTCAACTAAATTTTCTCTAGGAACATATCTAAACAGTAGAACTAAAGCGCGAGCTACGACATAATTTGCAAAATCCTTTTTGACTATGTTCAGGATAAACAAGTTCATCTTATGAACTCCCACTCAGATAGACATCCCTCTAGTCATCTAAGTGATTACATGATCCGAGTCAACTAGGCCGTGTCCGATCATCACGTGAGACGGACTAGTCAACATCGGTGAACATCTTCATGTTGATCGTATCTACCATACGACTCATGCTCGACCTTTCGGTCTTCTGTGTTCCGAGGCCATGTTTGTACACATGCTAGGCTCGTCAAGTCAACCTAAGTGTTTCGCGTGTGTAAATCTGTCTTACACCCGTTGTAAGTGAACGTTAGAATCTATCACACCCGATCATCATGTGGTGCTTCGAAACAACGAACTGTCGCAACGGTGCACAGTTAGGGGGAACACTTTCTTGAAATTTTAATGAGGGATCATCTTATTTACTACCGTCGTTCTAAGCAAATAAGATGTATAAACATGATAAACATCACATGCAATCAAATAGTGACATGATATGGCCAATATCATATTGCTCCTTTTGATCTCCATCTTCAGGGCTCCATGATCATCATCGTCACCGGCATGACACCATGATCTCCATCATCATGATCTCTATCATCGTGTCTTCATAAAGTTGTCTCGTCAACTATTACTTCTACTAATACAACTAACGGTTAGCAATAAAGTAAAGTAATTACATGACGTTTATGTTGACACGCGGGTCATAAATAAATTAAGACAACTCCTATGGCTCCTGCCGGTTGTCATACTCATCGACATGCAAGTCGTGATTCCTATTACAAGAACATGATCAATCTCATACATCACATATATCATTCATCACATCCTTTGGCCATATCACATCACATAGCATACCCTGCAAAAACAAGTTAGACGTCCTCTAATTGTTGTTTGCATGTTTTACGTGGCTGCTATGGGTTTCTAGCAAGAACGTTTCTTACCTACGCAAAAACCACAACGTGATATGCCAATTGCTATTTACCCTTCATAAGGACCCTTTTTATCGAATCCGATCCGACTAAAGTGGGAGAGACAGACACCCGCCAGCCACCTTATGCAACTAGTGCATGTCAGTCGGTGGAACCGGTCTCACGTAAGCGTACGTGTAAGGTTGGTCCGGGCCGCTTCATCCCACAATGCCGCCGAATCAAGATTGGACTAGTAACGGCAAGATAATTGACAATATCGACGCCCACAACTACTTTGTGTTCTACTCGTGCATAGTAACTACGCATAGACCTAGCTCATGATGCCACTGATGGGGAACGTAGCAGAAATTCAAAATTCTCCTACGTGTCACCAAGATCTATCTATGGAGAGACCAGCAACGAGGGGAAGGAGAGTGCATCTACATACCCTTGTAGATCGCTAAGCGGAAGCGTTCAAGTGAACGGGGTTGATGGAGTCGTACTCGTCGTGATCCAAATCACCGATGATCCTAGTGCCGAACGGACAGCACCTCCACGTTCAACACACGTACAGCCCGGTGACGTCTCCCATGCCTTGATCCAGCAAGGAGAGAGGGAGAGGTTGAGGAAGACTCCATCCAGCAGCAGCACAACGGCGTGGTGGTGATGGAGGAGCGTGGCAATCCTGCAGGGCTTCGCCAAGCACCACGGGAGAGGAGAAAGACTTGGGAGAGGGGGAGGGCTGCACCAAAGGCAAAGGTGTGTCTCAAGAGGCCCTCCTACCCCCACTATATATAGGGAGCCCAAGGGGGGGGCGCCGGCCCTAGGAGATCCAATCTCCTAGGGGGGCGGCGGCCAAGGGAGGTTTCCCTCCCCCCCAAGGCACCTAGGGGGTGCCTTCCCCTTGTGGGACTCTTCCCTTTTGAAACCCTAGGCGCATGGGCCTCTTGGGGCTGGTGCCCTTGGCCCATGTAGGCCAAGGCGCACCCCCTACAGCCCATGTGGCCCCCAGGGGCAGGTGGCCCTACCCGGTGGACCCCCGGGACCCTTCCGGTGGTCCCGGTACAATACCGATGACCCCGAAACTTGTCCTGATGGCCGAAACAGGATTTCCTATATATAAATCTTTACCTCCGGACCATTCCGGAACTCCTCGTGACGTCCGGGATCTCATCCGGGACTCCGAACAACATTCGGTAACCACATACAAACTTCCTTTATAACCCTAGTGTCATCGAACCTTAAGTGTGTAGACCCTACGGGTTCGGGAGACATGCAGACATGACCGAGACGTTCTCCGGTCAATAACCAACAGCAGGATCTGGATACCCATGTTGGCTCCCACATGTTCCACGATGATCTCATCGGATGAACCATGATGTCTAGGACTTAATCAATCCCGTATACAATTCCCTTTGTCTATCGATACGATATTTGCCCGAGATTCGATCGTCGGTATCCCGATGCCTTGTTCAATCTCGTTACCGGCAAGTCTTTTTACTCGTTCCGTAACACATCATCCCGTGATCAACTCCTTGGTCACATTGCGCATATGATGATGTCCTACCGAGTGGGCCCAGAGATACCTCTCCGTTTACACGGAGTGACAAATCCCAGTCTCGATTCGTGCCAACCCAACAGATACTTTCGGAGATACCTGTAGTGTAACTTTATAGCCACCCAGTTACGTTGTGACGTTTGGCACACCCAAAGCACTCCTACGGTATCCGGGAGTTGCACAATCTCATGGTCTAAGGAAATGATACTTGACATTAGAAAAGCTTTAGCATACGAACTACACGATCTTTGTGCTAGGCGTAGGATTGGGTCTTGTCCATCACATCATTCTCCTAATGATGTGATCCCGTTATCAACGACATCCAATGTCCATGGTCAGGAAACCGTAACCATCTATTGATCAACGAGCTAGTCAACTAGAGGCTTACTAGGGACATGGTGTTGTCTATGTATCCACACATGTATCTGAGTTTCCTATCAATACAATTATAGCATGGATAATAAACGATTATCATGAACATGGAAATATAAATAATAACCAATTTATTATTGCCTCTAGGGCATATTTCCAACATTTGGCTCATCCCGTACGGAGCTGGTGGTGGAGGCGCGATGTCACTGCTCGTCCCGCAGCTGATGTTGTTGAACTACACCTCCTGAAAGATCAAGGTGGAGGCAATCCTTGGTGCTCAGGGGTTGTGGGGCGTGGTGGCTCAGGCAAACGGTGTGGCGATCAGTGCCAAGAAGAGCAAGACGGGATGTGCGGAGATGAGATGAGGAAGAAAAGATAAAGATTTGCGGTGGGAAACAACGCGACATGATTTATGTGATGAGGGCACAATCCCTCCTCCTTGACGTGTCACATCGCAGTGCCCGTTGTAGACGACGGAGGCACCGGTCTTCCTCCTCTCTGTATCACAACAACTTGCCTGATGTAGATGACGAGGGCGTCGTCCCTCTTCACCACGTCACACCTTCGTGCTCGATGTAGACGACAATGCCGTCAGCGGTCAGTCCTTCTGCAATGACCAGCCGAATTTGGCCGACCACGATGCCAGATCGGCGGGCGTGTGGGCTTGGTGCCGAATAGGTAGTGCGAGAGGTTGTCGACAGAGAAGGAGGTCAGCGATGCCTTGGCGGGAGAGGAGGATGCGGGTGATATCGTCGAGAGAAGGGATGCTATGGGGACAAGAGGGGACGTGCTTGGCCAGTGGCGGGGAGAGCAGGGGCAGACAGATGGCGTTGAGGGGTTGGAGGATGGGGCGACACGTTCGATGGAAGGGAGGTGGCGGGGACAGTAGCGAACGGGTGGCTGTGAGGGAGAGAGTTCTGCACGAAGCCACATATTCTGATGTTGGCAAACTATTTGATAGCAAGCATGGGGTAGACAACACCGTCTCATTGTGCAACTTGGTAAGTAAGGTATCTTGTCCATTATTATCATGGTGATTTATGATTTATAATAGCTAACACTCGTAGAATATTCAAGATACAAGCATTTATTTTTGTTATCACTATATTCAAGATAATACTAATTTAGGAAATTGATGGGGTGTGTTTGGCTATTTTGGTTTTGATTTAATGCTCTCGTGGAATGATAAAAAATTGGTTTGCACGATGAGTATTCTGTATCACACATTTTTAGTCCTTCCACGTGAATTATTCGTAATAACTACATATATTGCTTGTGCAGAATGGTTATGAGTTGAGAAAGAAGTTTTCATTATACTTTCTCAATGATTATGCAAACGAAACTAAAGACAACATTTATGATATAGTGTGAGAATATCTTAAGCGCATCAAGTATATCTTAATTCGTAATAGATTATTTAATTAGATCACCGCTCTCTATGTATACATCGCCAAATTACCTTTTTTATCGACTTACATTGCAAGTGAAGTAGACTTTAATTATTAACCGATTGTTACTTGCTATCTTTTACATATATGTGAAATTTACCATGCATTATGTTTATGTATAACTCCAGCAAAATATTTCAAAAGCCCATAGCAACGCACGGGCATTCTACTAGTTTGAATAGAAAACCAAAGTGACAACAACTCATCGATGACCTCGAGAACAACAATAAGAAGTTGAAGAGAAATGATGGCTCAAGGTCCCAACAATCTATTGGATAGGATGACGAAGATGAAGGGAAGGAGGGACAAGTCACGGTGCCAAATATGAACAACCAAGTGAATGGAAACAAGTGGGAGAAGGGCAGGGTCGCGCGTGACGTCG
This sequence comes from Triticum urartu, assembly GCF_003073215.2. NCBI lineage: Eukaryota > Viridiplantae > Streptophyta > Magnoliopsida > Poales > Poaceae > Triticum > Triticum urartu. The sequence continues at coordinate 743,952,396 of NC_053023.1, forward strand.
CAGCGAGCAAAATGTCCGTGATATGACGGGCATTTTTTCACTAAGGAGAAGAAGGACGTGAGGTACAAGCTCTTCTTGGATACACAAAAAGAGAGGATGGATTAGGAGCGGGAGAGGATGAACAACAAGTTGCAACATCGGAAGCAGATGATTGACTTGGAGAAGCAGGAGACGTATGCCAAATGGGAGCTCAAGAAGGGAAAGACTTTTGAATCAATTGATCTCTGGAAAGAGAGGAGCTCGAGAAAGAGAGATTGCAGCTGGCTCGGGACACGGAAGATCCGAGGATCTTGTTGGCTGATGCTTCCATCTTGGGTCCGGAAAATAATAAGTGGCTTGAGCCAAAGAAGGTGATTAACACGTGCAAGTGCCGGAATGATTCATCCTTGTATCTCCTATCTATGAATTGTCGTATTTTCTTTTGGCATGTGAACTGTTGAATTGTGCTTCGTTTTTGCTATGTTGCATTGGCGATGAATCTGTGCTATATGATGGGCGTGGTTGTCCGGGAGGCATTCACTATGTGAGGGGTGTGGTTGTCCGGGAGGACAAGTGAGGAGCCATCCAGCGTTGTCCGGGGACGTGCCCGCGGGCGTTTGGGGGTCAGATTTACCACGTCAGGCTCTAGATGCTCTCATCTGAGACGGCGATCTTTCGAGTTGTCATCGGCATCATTTAACTCCTGTTTGTGTTTCAGAGGTGGCATCGAGAGCAATACGGCATGGATTTCTCCAGGACCAATGTGTAATTTTAATTTCTGTATTGCATCGACATTTTCATTAAAAAATATTTAATTTCATAGTGCAGTTGATTTTTGGGGGCAAGAGAGATGTGTGTCCGATGCACCGAGAGAAAAGGAATAAGTGAAGGTTGATTCAATGTGAATTCAACTTGAATTTATCGTATTGTGGGGCGAGGCCGGTTTGATTTGAATTTGATTGGACCGTGTGAAGCGAATGAATTGTGAACCGACAAACCTAGACTAGATTGACCAGGTTAATTCGGTGAAAGATATGGACGAAGACAAATCATGAACTAGAGAAGATAGAAAAATTGCACACCATAGCTAAAATATACGAAGAACACACTTGTATTTTAAAACTAAGCTAGCTGCCGGTTCGCTCTCGTATAAACTACTCCGTCTAAATTACATTAGCTCGACTCAACTAGATCGACTAATAGCTTCACTTTTCTAGAAAAATAATAGTAATAAATTACACTAGCTCTCTCGTCTTGACTCTGCGTAAAAATGCAGACAAAACCATACCGAACTAAATTGAACTAGATAACTAGTTCATAAACCCGCCGGGCAACCTGATATAAAACTGATCAATGGACTTAGAAGAGCAACATCATGGCCATCAACCCAGCGGCTGTCAGGGCCGCGGCCGGCAGGCCAGAGGCGGCCCCGCTGCTGCTCACGCCGGGCCTTGTCGTTGCTGGTGTTCCCGTGTCCGCCGGCTGGCCCGGCGTCGTCGCGCCGGTCGGAGGCTGGCTCTTCGCGCCGTCGTCAGTAGCCTGAGGAGGCGCCTGCGGCGGAGCGTACGACGGGCTCGATGCCGGTGCGATCCTGGACGATGGCCCTGCGGGGGCGGCCCAAGCCGACGGGGCTGGAGCGGGCCACGCGCCACCTCGATACGCTGACGGCGCCGGTGCGGACTTGGACGACGGACCTGCGGCGCCAGCGGACGGCGACGACGACGACGACGGACTCTTCGCGACGTGGTGAGCCGGGGACGCGGCGGGCGGCTTAGAAGGCGAGGGCATGGCTGGGGCCGGGGCGGGGGCTGCATGGTGGCGACGCCCGGTGAGAAGCGGCACTACGTCGGCCATCGACGCCGCCGGCGCCGCGGCGAGCACGGCGGCCACCAAGAAGAAGACGAAGAGCCTTCTGCACGAAGCCATGGTCGTCGATCGAGATGGTCGCCTACAAAGAAAGACGTACGTACGTGAGGACTGCAGATTGGGTTTTTCGCTGCTGCGCTGCTGTGAGATCGATGGCGGCGCCGGGGCGCCGAATAAATAGCGAGCCGGCATGGAAAGGCGACATCAGTTCCTGATCTGCCGCCGCGCATATATATGGAATGTGCTCGACCGACCGACGTACTGGTTCCTTCTTCCCCGCGTCCTGTGTGGACCGTGAATTCGTGATCGATCGATCGCGCGCGGCCGGCTACCACCATATGCATGGATGGAATCGGAAACAAATCGATGCATAGCTGGCCATGCCAGGCCACGCGCGTTCTACGAAGGTTCCCGGCCGACCGGACTATGGCGGTGCAGTCAATGCGTTCCATGATCCATCGTCTCCTTATGTCTCACTGCTCAAACCCTGGATCTGTGTACGTTGTGGGTTGTTTAGTGCATGGGGTGTTTGATACATGCATTAAATGTTTCTTTTTTGGAGTTCGGATTTTGTCCATGGCAAATCGAACTTTTTTTATGGCAACTTTAGTTGACGCGAGGATATTTAGTTTAGTTGGTAAGCATGGTAATTTTGTCCTCGGTTTGTTTTTCTGCCAGAAAATTGCAATCCTCGCGTCAACTGAAATCGTCATAAAAAACATTCGATTTGTCATGGGCTAAATCCGAATGTTCGAGATTTATCATTTTTTTCTTTTTTTAAAGTAAGAAGAGCTATGCTGCGGACGAACACGCATAAACATAGTATTTGTCACGAAAAATGCTAGAGTATTATCATAGTAAGAAGAGCTATGCCTTTCTTATTTAACAAGCCGACCGATGGTAAAGTAATGTTGGTTGTGACCTCTATTGTTTGACCAAGCACTCAAGAAGGCAAGTCTATGTGCAAGATGCCTCTATTGTCTCAAGGTAGCTTCTAAAGTAAAAGTAGATTGAGCTTGAGAAGTCCAAGAGGTGAAAGTGAAGGCATGCAAATATTCACATGACGATTGTGGTGCCCTTTGACACCTTTGTGTATGAGCATGTAGAGCCTAAGACCACATGTTTCAGTGAGGAAACTGGATCCCAAGAGTTAAACTCATGATTTTGCACATTTAACTTCATGTAAATAACAAAAGTCTAAGATCTTCATTATTTGCACATATAGGGATGCACTATCTAATGAACTGATGGTGGAATATTTTTCATTCATACACCATAGTTACATGTTCTTATGCTATAGTAAAAAATGGCTTCATTTGCACTACTTTTTTTTGTATGAGCAAAACTAATGGTAAAAAATGGACTGATTTACCTAAGAGTCCCTAGGGTTCCACGACCGCAAGCAACAAATATGTTGGAGTTACAATATGTTCCATCACATTGGGGCACCTTGAATTCATTTTAATTACCATCAACATTCTATACATGAGAGCACGTACACATTGATGTTATATATCTATGTCCATATTCTGGTCCACCCAATCGCAATGATAAGTGTATATGATCCACGAGTTCATCGTATTTGAAACAATAACATATAAAAATTATAGTAATATTGCAGTTTACTAATAAATATCAGCAATAAAAAGGTGTTTGCATGCTTTTCTACTTCCTAACAAATATCATATGCAATAATGTAGGTAAAGTCAAGTTGCATATTGGTGCTTTGGGAAATGGTATAAACTAATCTAAGGCATTACCTATTTGTTATAATAAAAATCACAATAAGTCGTGTTATAATAAAAATCACAATAAGTCGCGTTATAATAAAAATCACAATAAGTCGCATTCGAATCTCTGCCATTTTGTTGACACTCTCTTGATACATGAAACCTGATATATTGGTGTTTTCTTCCCTGTACAAACCTGATTTGCTTTAAAATTTACTTGGGCCCTCTTTGGCTGGGCTCAAGCAGCTTGTCTGTGTTGCTTCCATGGTCCTAAAAGCTCAAGCCCAATCAAACACCAAATATTGTTGATGGGCTTGGCAGAAGTTATCTCTCCAATTGCACTGGAATGGAAAAGCACTTCTGGACAGCCCTGAGCCCACCACCGCAGCTTCTCATCCACTCGTCACAAAATTTATCCCTCAAAAAAAAAAACTCGTCACAGAATTTCCCCTCGAGGGCTTGTGCATTATTGTCCCCTAAAGAATGTTGTCTTCTTTCCATTGCCTTGCACCAACGATAGTACTTTTTAGGAAAATACTATCTTGTTTGTTTGGGTTATCCCAATGACACCGGATATCTAGCTCCACACAAGGGAACAAAGTACTATCGACAAAGCCATAAACCAAGTGGAAAAATGGAATTCTTTAACCATGCTCATTTTCACTTGGGAATGCCATTGAGCGCTCCTTTGGTATGTTCAAGATGAAATGGCATCTTCTAAAATATGTCACAAGTTACCCGGTTGTGAACCAAACCCAGATAATAGTTGCATGTATGGCGCGCCATAATTGGATAAGAGAGAGTACTCTCCGTTACAAGTAGTTTACTTGTGTGAGTTTACTTGTGTGATTAGGATGACAACCATGTGTCGGGTAACATTCAATCTGAGCAATCTACATCACTTCATGGCCTTTATGTGGGAAATGAGCATGCCAACATGAATGACATTTGTGAAAAATATTGCAAATGCTTTGATGGGACAAGACGACAAAGAGGAGGATGACGAAGATGATGACTAGTGTGCGCAAAGACTTGGCTTGTATTTTGGTCCTAACTTAATTGTAATATGGGGAACCACTTATAGTTTGTGATCCTTTTATTACTAATCTATCATGAGGTATTAAAGTGGATGTGTGCATGTGTGCATATGTTAATGGATTTTATTAGTGATAATTACGTAGCAATAAAAGAAAATATATTTGGGCTAAATAGGTGCTAAGCATGTTTTTTGAGCTACTATGCAGCATAACTTGATAAAATCGGTGTTTAAATAACATGTTCGGTATCCGTGGGCATTATAGACTTTCACTGCCAGCTATAGCCTCACTAGCCGCGCGCCCTAAAAAAGTTACCAAACATGTTTGTTTGGCTTCTCGGCTTCTACTAGCTCCAGCCTGCTTCTCGGCTTCTATCAACTCCAACCGCTTCTTAGTCAGTCGCAGCCCCAACAAACAGGTCCTTAGGCAATGGAACAAACACCTTTTTAGAGTTCATCGGAATAAATTAACGGTCTGTACATCAAGCCTGAGAGCCTCACAAGGAAGAGATAATTTTCATTGGTGATTGAATCGTCACACATGTATAGGGAAGATTATTAACCATTGCATAAAACTTTTGTCAATATCATTTTTCAGTAAAAAGAATTGAGTTCACTGAATCAGTGCCAAAGGCACACATGTGCTTGAGAGTCAAATGCTATGCGATTCCCACATTGTAACAGCACACTGCCGCCACACGCGCGGAGTCTCACACTCTTGCTCCGTTCCCCTTCCTCACGCGCGGACCACACGTGAGGAAGACACACGCGTTCGTTCCAAAGCCCGGGTCGGGTCGGGTCGGGTCGTGCGGCCGCAGAACAAGAAGACAAGGCGCGGCAGCAAAAATCCCCCGTGCATTCTCTGCCCGAAGCCCCTGGGACGCCCGCAAACTGCCGTTCGCCCCTCCCCTGCCTCGGCCAGGGGCCTCCCCGCAATTTCCTCCACCTGCTCCCTCCCTCCCTCCCTCCCTCGGCTCGGTTGCTGCAGCGACAGGCTTTTCCTCCCTCCTTTTCCGCTGCTCTGCGCCAATGCTCCGCTCTTCATCACCACACGCCGCGCGCACCCACCCACCACCACCATCACCTCCGGGAGGGGGCTGCTCTGCTCGCTCGCCCCTATCCATCCACCTCCCCCTCACCCTCCCCCCCCGCTGCCGCCTTCCTCCCCCCCCCTCCCTCCTCGCGCGCGCACGGCAGCCTCCGCCGCCGTCCGTCCCCGGCCGGAGGCACAGAAAGAAAGGTAGCACCACCGCTTCTCCCTCTCTCTCTCTCCCTCCGATGACCGTTCTTCCCCGGCAGATCAGCCTGCACGCGTTCTTCTTCAGCTCTCTTCTTTCCGCGGCCGATCCTCCTGCCAGCGGCGCAGTGCTACCAGGCAGGCAGGCAGGAATGGGGTTTTCGGCCCCCTCGTTTTGCCCGATCCTTCCTATTTCGGGTGGGGGTTTCGGTCCACAACACAAAAGGGGGAGATTTTGGGCTGCGGCGATTTCCGCTGCTCCACGGCGCTCCGATTCCTAGATTCTGCTGGGGCTTTTAGCACGGACCAAAATCAACACCATCTGACTGTTTGAAACAAACTACTATAAAGTGCACATATATTCTGTATTTGATATATGACGGTGCCACGGAAATGCTGGGATGTGGATTCCATCTCGCCATGGGTTGCTGCCGTTGGTGTTGAAAAACTGCAGATTTCGTGCCTTGGGGTGCATAATTTTGGCACTAGTAAGTAGTAGGATGCAGCTTTCGATCTGCACTGATAGATAGCAGGGGGGTGTCACTCACAGACACAGTGCTGCAGATATATGCAACTCTCTACAACCACTTGAACCCCCAAGGGGAGGGGAGCAGACTAGCTGCCGTGCTGAATTAATTAAGGCTGTTTCATTTATGCGTGTTCCTTCTAGTTTTGTGGATGGCTACCAAAGTGCGCGCGCACAACACATCGTCTGCCTCGATTCGGCTTAACAGTCTAGGAAGAGAAAACATGCATCTTCTGTGGCTTACACTAGCTAGATCTCAAGGTCTCTACTGCCATTTGGGGAAGTGATTTATGTGTGTTCATTTCAGTTTTGTTTGTGACTGCCAAATTGTGCTGCTTCATATGGGCCAACTGATTACTCACTACTGTAGTGCAAGCAGCACATTGTGCGGCTCGATGAGGGTTAAGAGCGTGGGCAGCATGCACATTGTGCGGCTTACGCTTGAGTCTAGAAAACTAGCAAGTACAATGCAGCTCCATAAGGGAAGGGAACTAGTTTCAGCACCAAATCAAACAAGACCAGCATGGGAGGAAGTGGGTGCTCCACACTTTCTGAGGTTTCCGGTAGAGTCGCGGTTGTGGTAAACAGGAGTGCCACTTGTTCTTGTTTTCATGTGTTCCTTTTGGTTTCATGACTATCGAATTCCGCAACTTGGTGTAGGATCATGCGATTTACTTGTCACTGTAGGAAGCAGATTGTGTGACTCGATGCGGATTAATAGTGTATAGGAAACATATCGTGCAGCTTACACTAGATTGCAAGGTTTATACGGGAGCACATTTGATTTATTTTTTTACAACGCGTCGATGCTGTAGTGTGTGCTGATCATTCGATTCTTCTTCTATATGTAGGCAGCGAATTGTGTGGCTCGATGTGGACTAAGTGTGTAGACAACACGGCTTGTGGCTTGCGCTAGATTTCGAGGTCTCTACTGAGGGTGAATTTCTCTTTTTTTTACAAGGTACCGATGATATATGTGTGCTGGTCATTTGATTTTTTTTTGAATGAATGGTCATTTGATATTTGTGCTATGTGTTTGCTGATCATTCAATATTTGCGTTAATAACAAACTGATGTCCTGTATTGCTTTTGCTAAATAATCTTCTCCTCTGTGAACCAGTTGTTGGTGCAAGAATGGGGCGCAAAAGTGACCTGGCTGACCAGCTGCAGGAGGATGGCAGTGATGGAATGAATGCTGTTGCTGCCGAATATGAAGAATGCAGTGAAGAAGAAGAACCATTTGAACGTGAATTCGCCCTATAGTGAGTCGTATTACAATTCACTGGCCGTCGTTTTACAACGTCGTGACTGGGAAAACCCTGGCGTTACCCAACTTAATCGCCTTGCAGCACATCCCCCTTTCGCCAGAAGAGGAGGCTAATGCAGAGGAACCTTGCGGTGGCATCACCCCACTTGAAGATGAGGATGCCAGTTACGATGAACCTTTTGTTGATGAACTCTGTTATGAGGAAGAAGACAGTGGCGAGCAGGACCCATATTATGCGGAGCCTTTCACGGATCAGCTCTGTGAAGTGGAGCCATGTGATGTTGAGGTGGCTCATGAGGAAAAGTTTGTGAAGAAGAAGTCCAGTCCTGTTCAGGCTATCAAGAAGGAACAAAATGAGGAAGAGGTCCTAAAACAGGCACTGGGAAAGGGCAGCAGCCATGAGCACAAGGTGGTACCAGTGACTGATGAAATTGAACTGAAGCCGTTCAAGAAACGATTGTCTGTCAGGTTTGCTACTGATGTGTCTTGTTACACATACAGTACTGAAAGTTTTGGTGCTGCCAGGTTGGAGAAAAGGAAAGCTCAGTTTGATGACCAGGACAGCCACTTGTGTAAGAGGCAAGAACACACAGTTTCTTTACCTCAGGAAGGTGTCAAGCTGAAAGAAGTGGATGACACTAACCTGTATGTGGGTAACCTGCCAGCTTCTGTGACTTCTAACAAGTTCAAAGAGCTATTTCTACCTTTCGGACGAATCGTTCAATCAAGAGTGGCGGATGATCGTTTCACTGGTGTAAGCCGGGGATATGGCTTTGTGAAGTATGCTGAACCTCGTAGTGCCACAGCAGCTATTGAACGCATGAATGGGCGCCTGGTTGATGGGAAAACATTAGAGGTTAGAGTAGCTGCAGTTCCAGCTCCACCATCAGTATCCAATCCATCCATGCAGTCCGTGTCAGAAACTTGCAGTCTGCCCTCAAAGGAAATCGACCCAAGCTACTTGTATGTCTGTAACCTCCCCTCAGCCATGGACACGCTGAAGCTACTCGAGTATTTTCTGCCTTTCGGGAAAGTAACTGATATAAGGATGCCCAGGGATCACACCACAGGTTTAAGCAAAGGATATGGCTTTGTGAAGTACTCTGATTCTCATCATGCAGCTCAGGCCATCATCCATTTGAATGGATTTCTGGTTGAGGGTAAAAAGATAGACGTCCGAGTGTATGACACCTCTCCACCCAGACCCAACAAGGAAATCGACATGGCGAATCTATATGTCTGCAACATTCCTGTATCCATTGACACAAATAAGCTGGTTGAGCTTTTCTCGCCATTTGGTAAGATCACCCATGCTAGAGTGGCAGCAGACCAAGGATATGGCTTTGTCAAGTTTGCCGATTCTCAATGTGCTGCTGAGGCTATTGCACTAATGAATGGATCACTGGTTGAAGGGGAGACATTAATTGTCAGAGTTGCAGGCCTTTCATCATCAGCATCCAGCTCAGCTGTACAAGGCTCGCCAATTGCCTCTCCAGAAATCAACAAATTTAGACTGTACGTCACTAACCTTCCGCGGACCGTGAACGCTGATAAGCTGGTTGAACTTTTCGTGCCCTTTGGTCGGATCAGCAAAGTCATGATCAATCTGGAGTATAGCCTAGTGTTCTATGCAGATGTAGCGTCAGCGATCAAGGCTGTCGAACGCATGGATGGGTACCTAATTGGTGGAAAGAGGCTAGTGGTCAGGCGATCAGACTCCTCTTGTCCAACCGATGGGGCAGATCATGGTTCATCACAGTCAGCTGCCAAGCCCATGAGAGAAATTGATATGGCCAACTTGTGTGTTGCCGGCATCCCACCGACGATGACTGGCGATCAGCTGGTCGAGCTTTTCCGGCCGTACGGACAAATTGTGCAATCTAGGATGTTTCGTGGGTATGGCATGGTTAGGTACCAAAACTCTTCGTCTGCCGCTGCTGCAATTGATCATATGGATGGTTATCTCATTGGAGGAAGTACCCTGGCTGTCAGAGTATCAGGCCTTCCTAATCCTGTTGATTTCAACGCTGCAGCAAACGCTCCTCTAACGCTACAACAGAGGCCCGCCAATGCCAATGCTGCTGCAACAAATCCCATGGATCTCAACGCTGCCACAAATGCTCCCCCAACACTACAACTGCAACAACCGTGGCCTGCCAATGGGCAGCAGAAACAAATCGACATGACCAACTTATATGTCTGCCATCTCCCGCCCTACGTCACCACTGAAAAGCTGATCGAACTCTTTATGCCATGCGGCCAAATCACTCAAGCCAAGGCAGTTGTTGACCTATGCACTGGTGTGTGCAAGGGATACGGATTTGTCAAATTTGCTGATACTTATGCTTCTGCCGTGGCTCTCAGTTACATGAACGGTTACCTACTGGAGGGCCACATCTTGGAGGTTAGGATAGCTGGTGTCCATCAAAGCGCTATGGGCAGCTACATGGCGCATCTCTACTCCCAGTTCACAGTCCCTGATCCCTCAAAGACGGCAATTGGAGTACCAACGTCGCATTGGCCATACCATTTTGCTGCCGAATCAGCATACACTGAGAACAGGGGCCAGGGAACCGACGCTGCTTCTCAAACATCTCAGCCACCTGAATCTCTATCAGCCAGTTCATCATTTGCTCCTGACATGGAATGGTCTCCTGTGTCCTCAACCCATCTCGCCGACACTAGTTCTCAGCAGCAACAGTTGTCAAGCCATGTCACCGACACTAGTTCTCAGCAGCAGCAACAATCTTCAGCAGGCTGGGCTGGTCCGCCTGGCTTCGAGCCCCCTCATGCGCATGCGGCGGTCTCTCCCCCTCAGCCGCCGCCGTCAGCAGTACCTTGGGCTGGCCCACCCGGCTTCGAGCCCCATTCCATCCCCAAGAAAGATGCCGCCACCGCGACAAAACCTTCCCAACATTGCTCCAAGGTCCATCTGGCAGAGTCAGGAGGCAACCAGAAAAGGTGTTCCATCGTCTAGCACCATCTGCTTTCAGGACACACTTGTGGCCCTCAACACCAATGATGTTCTTTTGTGCCTCAGTGTATCTCTTATATTACTTCTGGAACAAAATGAAAGATCCATGTGCTAATTAACATCATTTGGTTTAGCTAAGTATTTAACTAGTAGTAGACTTGGTTGGTTAGGGCGAGCTGGCTGCTAAAATGAAGACAATTAATTGCCAGCGTAATCGTATTGTTAATTAACCTGCATGGTTATTTGTGATGCCAGCTGATGGCCTCCACTTTAGTTAAGACGATTAATGGTTCCATTTCCATGCTGGCTTGCTGGTGTGATGCATTCTGAACTTTTAAATATGCTAGTATTTGTTCAGTCGAGTACAAGTTCTGTTCTGTTTTCAGAAGAAAGGAGAGTATCAGATTCCAGTTAAAAATCTACATAAGATTTTGGTTTTGTGTTGGGGATCTGTGTGCTCTCAGGCCGCAGATCTTTGAACAGAAATCGTGTCTTTTATTCTTCATTTAATTAGAATAGTGATCATGTTTTACAGTCTGTAGTACCGCAACTCTAATTTTTCAAATTGAGTTTCCACTAGTTTTTCTTTCATGTGTTGGTGTTTGCATTGCCGATTCAGCTATCTCTGGAGTTCATATCTTGAACAATGTCTTGTGAATTGTTCTCCAGGTGGTCTTATTTTGATGGCAGAGCTGGTTGAAGTAGAGCTCCGTTTTCATGCAGCTAAGATTCTCCTTTTCTCTTCTTTTTTATTCATTTAATTTTTTCAAGATTTTTTATTAGTTTTTAATGATGTTAATGCTATTCTTAATTTAGCACTCCCTCCGTCCGTAAATACTTGTCCTAGAAATAGATAAAATGGATGTATCTATAACTAAAATAAGTCTAGATACAACCATTTCCAGGACAAGTATTTCCGGACGGAGGGAGTATTTCTATGAGTAATTTCTTGCCATGAATTTGTATCATGGGTAATAAATTTTTTCTACATTTCAAAAAGTTGGCATGCATTGACATAGGACAGGAGGCTTAGCTAACACTGGATAGTTAGATTCAATATGAGGCCTTGCATGTGTCAGCAAATTTGTGAAGACGCTTTTTTAAAGAAACAAACCATCTACTTAGATGTTTGTAACTGTTAAGGTATAAAACTGACCCATACTTCTGTGATCAATAATGTACTAGCGAAAATCGCCATTTTCCGAAAGCACAAGAGAATTCTCTATTGTACAAGGTGAAAGCCCATATTAATTTTTAAAGAAGCCAATTGCTCATTCTTTATTTTTCCCAGCACATGAAAGTTGAACGATTGTTTGTCAAAAGCTGGCTAGTTTATTTTGTGGAAGACTGGAACTTTGATAGCTAATATAACCGGGGAAGCGTGAATTTGCTAATAATTCAGAAGCTCACATTCCATTCGAAAAGATTTTCTCAGCAGTTGTGCTCCAGGTATAATTGTTCAAGCACAGGAAAGCTGGGGGAACTAGACTGAACACCCACCAGAATCCATCAACCAGCCTACATTTACTAAGCAGTTCAGATCCAACAACCATCACACGCATGGACCAAGGAACTTCGGCGTCTCCAAAACACTGTCTCAACAACAAATCAACTTTGCGAATGAGTTCTTGGTTAGCATGGATATGGGCTGCTCGATGCTGATCTTCGCATTGCAGGCAGTCTGTGCCAACGCCTGCACCAACTCATCGACCCTTGGATGATCTTTCTGGCAGTAGATTTTGATCCTCTCGATGCAAGGGTAGCTGCCTGAGCCCGATGGCAACGCTCTCCTTATTGGCAGCAAGAGTTTGCATGTGGTGCATTCGTCCTGCAGAATATCAACATCAAGGTAGTCGTAGTGTCAGTAAGAGTTGTAGCAGACCAATTGGTACGTGGACATATATGCTTCTGAGTAAGTACCATTTCGAGCTTCAAAGTGAGCTCCTTCAGCTTGTCCGAGCACTGGAGAATCCGGTGCAGTGGGTACAAGTCAGCAGTCATGCACCAATCGCCCAGCACCAACCTTGTCAGGTTGCTGAACATCGGGCATGTTTGCAAAGTTCCCTCAAATGTGCGCTTGAAATTCATCCATCAGACATGAAAGCAAACATTCTTAGACTAGCAACATTGGCATTTTTCATCATATGGGTAAGAAACAGAAAAGAACCCATTCTTACCTCATGCAATGGCGCATGCAGCTCCAACGTTGTGGCATGTGAAAGGCCATCAAGTAGATGTAGATGATGATCCAATACTGTGTACTTATGATGAAAATATTTGGGTATTAGACTAATCGAAGCTGTTACCAGACAAGACAGATCCCTGGTTACTATACCACCAATTTCTGTGTCAAGGATAGAGAGATGGGTAAGGTTCCTAGCACAAATCAGGAGACCGGAGGTAAGCTGGCAGTCACTGATATGCAGAACCTTGAGTGACCTCGATGAGATCTCCTCACGGTCACAGAAACCACACCACTCCAGCTCTAGATGTTCAAGCACAGGGCAGTCGTAGTTCAGCGGCCTAAATAACCCATGTTTCAACATGACAGATTGGAGCCTGATTGTTTTGAGGTGCCGAGAAGGAAAGATTACTGTCCTATCCAAACTGAGAGATCCAGAAATATGAAGCAGACGAACTTTGTGCATAATGGCATGACGAATCCACACGGAACATTTGGTATCATTAACCCATTGGGCAGAGATTCGGGCTTCATCCAAGGAAGTGGTACAGTCATGCAAGAGCAGCAAGCAGTCCCCGAAATTCTCCAGCTTCCGTTTATCCACGAAATCTTGGCTGTCGATGCGGATGAATGGTGTAGAGCACCAAAGATTGCGCCATCATGGTGAGAGAAGACTTGTGCGCACGACCTCCGGCATCGGCAGGAAGGACATCACATGGTGGAGCAGATCATCGGATAGGCTGCTGAGCCTGTCGACACCATTCCTGCTGCCTCGCGCACTCTTGGAACCACGGGGAATCGAAGTTGGTGCCGACATTTCATCAAACAGAACAGCTGCATGAATCCACAAAGGGCTAAATAATCAAAATCACTGGTATACACATTTTGAGAAATCCTACATACACACGAAGGCATGAAACGATTTCAATCATGAAGCAGCTGTGTTAGCGGTCACACAATGCAACATTATGTAAACGCATATAGTTCAGGGAGCGAGAAACTGTGGAAAGTTTAAGCTGCAAATACCACCACCCTTCTAGTTCTAGAGAGGTGTGTTTACGACATTGCTTCAGAGCAAAGTGGTAAGCAAAAAAAGAATCTGAACCGGGTAGCACCTTTCTGTTAACACACTAATAGGAGCAATTATGTTCTCCAAGATATCGAAATAATCCAACAATCACTGCTTCGAAAAGTATTTTGTGTTCTTATAAGCATTCCAGTTTAAATTACAACACTTGACATAAGTTTAACAGTAGCAGCAAAGATGGTGCTAGATGCAGAGCATGGTAAATTGGTGATCAGTCACAGACAGAATTTTGTGCCCATTACAAAACTTACAAAGCTACTCTTAATGAAGAGAGTTCGGGCCATTACTTGGTTACAAAAAGGGAAACGTGGTGACCATTAAGTTGTTTCTCAAATACTTCCTCTGTAAACTAATATAAGAGCATTTAGATCACTAAAATAGTAATCTAAACGTTCTTATATTAGTTTACGGAGGGAGTATCTGTAAAGTAAGTTGACAGTTGATGTACTCACTTTAGTATATTTTCCTTGAGTACTTTCTAATTTATATAACCAGGAAGTATCATTGCATGATTGACATCAATTGTGTGTAGGTTCAATTGTATGGTTGACATGAACATGAATTGACATCAATAGCAATATAAGCAGGAGCACTGTATGCATCAATTATGCATCTTTATCTTCCCAGATTTGGTAAGCAGAATTGCAGGGAGATCAGCTGTACCTTGCTAACTTGCTAAGGCAGGTCGGCAGTGCTGGTCTGGCGCCGCGGAGGAGGCAGCGATGATGCGGACTGCGGACGCCCAGCGGGTTGGAGGCGAGCCGGCGAGGGAGAGGACCGTGCGGCCGGCCGGCGCCGTGATGGGAGCGAGCTAGCTACAGCCGACAAGGGACAGTACAGCGGAGCTGCGGGGCAAGCCGGCGAGGGGAAGGAGAGGGCCAGAGGGGAGCGGGCCGGCGGCCGACCGGCGACGTCTGGGAGGGGAGCGGCCGACGGTCGAGGGAGAGGAGCGGCGCTGTCAGCCGCCGTGTGCCCGTGTGGCGGCGTCCCTCTCTGTCGATAGGAGAGAGAGGAAGTCATGGGAGCGGGCTGCTGCCTTGCTGGGCTCAGGCCGATGGGCTGCCGTTTTGGGCCCCATATAAATTGTCAGAATTCTAGGTGGCCCACGGCCCACCCGTGCTTCCCACTAGCAACCAAGGGGATGGTCTATTTTATTTTATTTTATTTTTTGAGACTAGGCCGGGCCCTACTGCTCATTGCGTCAAAATGTCGACAGAACGCACAGGCAATACCCCGCATCGCTAGCAATGGGCCGGCCCATTAAACCAGAGCTAGACATCCGGTTTTGGGAAGCCTCTAGAAGGTTCCCTGAACCGTTTTTTCTTGTTTTTACCGTTTTTCCTGTTACTTCTTGGGTTTTTTCGTTTTTTCTTTTCTCTGTTTTTCTGTTTCGTTTTCTTGTTCTTTTTCTGGTTTCCGTTTTTTTTTCCTTTTTTTTGTTTCTTTCGAAAATTGTTCAGAAAGTCCAAAATTTGTTCGTGTTTCTAAAAAAGTTCCAAATTTCAAAAAAATGTTCGTGTTTAAAAAAATTGTTCAAAATTCGAAAAATGTTTGCTTTTTCCAAAAATTGTTCCGGCATTAAAAAATTATTCTGAATGTTTTTGTTCAAAAATTTTCACATTTTTTAGAAAACGTTTCTGTTTTAAAAATTGTTCATGTTTTCATTTTTTCAGAAGTTTCAAAAAATGTTCCAGTTTTAAAAATTGTTCATGTTTTCATTTTTCAAAAGTTTAAAAAAATGTTCCAGTTTTAAAAATTGTTCACAAGGTTTTAAAAAATCGTGTTTGGAAATTTTGTTCAGGAATTTGAAAATATGTTCACCTTTCCAAATTTTGTTCTGAAATTTGTAAAAATGTTCTGGTTGCAAAAAAACTGTTCAAGATTTTCAAAAAATGTTCTTGTTTTTCGAAAATTTTATAGCTTTTTAAAAGTTGTTCACAAATTTGGTAAGTTTTTGCTTTTCACACAACATTCCGTTTTTAAAAAAAAATATTGCTTCCGAAATTCTTAAACTAATTCGGATCTGCGTAGCTTGTTTGTTCTTTAAGTTTGATGCTAGCCGTTTTATCAGGTACGACAGCTAGCCTAGTTGGCAAGAAGTCATGCTGTGTAACCAAGCATCGCGTGTTCGAATCCCTGTCAACGCGTATTATTTTTTTAGCTACAGGGCACGTTCGATTTCTGTTGCTGTCGCTGTCTTCATGGGCCGGCCCAGTCGAAGTCACCCCTGTGCGAAACGGCGACGATTTGACGCAAAGAGCGTCACATAGGAGGTCTCAACGAGCACGACCCCGGCCGACTCCCCGAGTCTAACTCTAACCTAGACATCGCCTCACCGTCCCAATAAATTCTCCCGGTTCCTCACCCTAGCCCAACACGCAAAGAAACTCTTTGGCCTAATTCTTCTTTTGATGATCGATTCAACCTCTGATCAAAAAGATAGACATTGGTTCTATTTCATCTCTTCAACAAATTTAGTAATAAGCATAACGGCCCTATTGTTTCGATGGAGAGAAGAACCTATAATTAGCTTTTCGGAAAATTTCCAAACGAACAATTTCAACGAAATCTTTCAATTTCTCCCGTCTCTCGTTCGCTATTCCGCCGCCGCGTCTTGTTGCTAGCTAGGGTTTCGTTTCGCCTCCCAATCATCTGATCGATGGCGGCCGAGGAAGGCGAGAAGAAGATGATCACGCTCAAGAGCTCGGACAGTGAGGAATTTCAGGTCGAGGAGGCGGCCGCCATGTAGTCGCAGACCATCTGCCACATGATCGAGGACGATTGCGCCGACAACGGCATCCCGCTCCCCAACGTCGACTCCAAGATCCTCTCCAAGGTCATCGAGTATTGCAAGAAACATGTCCAGGCCAGCCCCAAAACGGCCGACTCCGGCGCCGCCACCGATGCCAGCTCCTCCACCTCTACTGCAGCCCCCGCCCCCGCCGAGGACCTCAAGAGCTTTGACGCCGAGTTTGTCAAGGTCGACCAGAACACCCTCTTCGACCTCATCCTGGCTGCAAACTACCTCAACATCAAGGGATTGCTCGACCTTACTTGCCAGACTGTTGCAGACATGATCAAGGGCAAGACTCCGGAGGAGATCCGCAAGACTTTCAACATCAAGAATGACTTCACACCCGAGGAGGAGGCGGAGATCCGCAAGGAGAACCAGTGGGCTTTTGAGTAGAAAATAGAATGCTTAGTCTTCGTGTTTTCTTTTTTGAGACTTCGTATCGTCGTATGTCGCTGCCTTTTCTATGTCCTCCTAGTGCTAGTGGTCGTAATTATTCTGGAGTCTAAACGTCGTTTATTCCTGCAAGAAAAAACCTATCTTTTGGCCATTGGTCATTACCTATGAAACTGAATTATTAATTGTCAAGTGGACGTTTTGCTTCGTTACGTCATCCTTAATTTGCTGTGATTTATGTGTGTGATTTGAGATATTTTTGGCTATCTTAAAATAGCCATATTGTTTCCTACAAGCAAACATGCCCGTGCGTTGCAACAGGAAGAAATATCCCCCACATGTCCTTACCCACTGAGCATGGTTAAAGACCTCATCCTCATTCCCCTAACCTAATAAACATGACTAATACCACGTCCTCAGGTCCATATTCTTCATTTCAATATGACATCAGACACATGTTTCCGCTTGTCCTCTTTGTTGTCCTTGTCGCCGGCGGTCACAGTACCAGTTGTCACTAAACAATGTTGGCTAGGTCGTTGAGCCTCCCTCGTGTCCGACGAGATGACGAGCGTTGAACAAAGATTTTTTATCATCCGAGTAACATATTAGGAAAAAGTAGTGCACATAATATATGCCCGTGCTATCATATAAATTGAGTAGTTTGTGTCAGATAGACCATGAAGTCGTAATTGGACTCCTCATACATTATATGGGTGTCACTGGGCCGAGCTATGCTGGTCGTACGTGAGGAGGCGACGAAGAAAAGGATTCCTTCCATACCCCTAGTTTAATAAATTAAACTAAAACAATGCATTCATGGGTGTATTTCAAATATTCACCCCATTTTATTAGTAGGTATAGATTTAAAAAAAAAGTTAGTTATAGTACCTCCCATTTTTCAAGAATATTTATGTTTTGAACAATTCTTTGCCTTTTCAAATTCAAAGTTCATTTTTTTGTTTTTAAAAATGTTCGCAAATTTTAAAAAATCAGTATAGCACCTCCTAGTTTTCAAAAATTGTTCATGTTTAAAAAAATATTCAGGTTAAAAAATGTTATTTTTCTAAGTGCTCAAATTTAAATTTTTTCTTCACAATTTTGCAAAATATTTGCGTCCTAAATTATATTCAGTTTTTGCAAAAAAAATGTTTTTCTTTTGCTCTCAGTATCTGGCATGGTTGCTAGTTTGATTTAATACGCTAACTGTCACATAAACATAAGAGCTTATCTAGTCTAGTGGATACCTTTATGAGCCCTCTAGCTTGGGTGTCTGGGTTAGATTCCTTGAGGCACAATATTCTTTTTCCGTGGACTTTTTTCGCTGGTGCGGGAGCTGTACTAATGGGCCGGCCCATCATGGCTATGAGCGTCTGAATTTTTTTTCGCAACAGAAAACGCGTGACGGACGAAAATTTATGTGGGTCCGACCGTATGACCAAAAAAAGTGAAGAAACAATCCTTCCTTTAATATTAGATAAAGATAAAGATTACGGGATGGTCTATGGTTTGCCGAGCAAATTTGGGAATTCAAAAAATCATCCTACAGTCTGATTATGGACACAGTTACGCATACTATGCTACAGGCGAAATGTTTCGATAAAATTCGGTTTGCGCACTGTTCAAAGGAGGCCGACACGGGGTGAATGAGGTAGCTAGGTCTGTCTCTTTAAATTCTGATGAAGTTTGTGTTTGGGTCGCAACTTGCCTTTGCTTTTGAACCATGTAACTCTGTTTGATAATGAATAGAATGCGCTAGAAGACTTTTCCTGAAAAAAACACTAATTAAACCTTATGCAGCGTACCAAAACAACGAAAATGGGGCCGAGCGGGAAATATCTTAGATTACGCAGCTACCAAATACACCCTCATACATTTTGCGCCAAATGTGCGCATACAAAATCCGCTATTTGTGAATGCATGCCACTGGTACTGTCTGTTTACAACAACAACGGCGATAAATTACTTCCAAAGGGGAGTAACGACAAAATTGTACTGAGTTCAAGGGGAGATCTATTGAGGAATTATTCTGAAACGGGGAGCTGGTTGAAGCAGAGCCCTGTTTTCTTGCAGCGAGCTATTCAGTCTCTTTTTTCCCTTTCTTAACCTTTAGGTTTTTTTTCCAATAATTTTCTCAGTGTTTAATGATGTTTGCACTATTCTTAATTAATTTACTACTCCCTCCATCCCAGAAAGGATGTCGCAAAATCATGATTTCTTATGAGATGGCCATGAATTTGGCGAGTATTTCTTATGAGTAATTTGTGGCCGTGAATTTGTAATCATGGATGGCAAAAATCTTTGTACCCTTTCAAAAAGTTGACATGCATTGGCACAGGACAGGAGGTTTACCTAGCACTGGATAGTTAGATTCAAAATGAGGCCTTGCATGTGTCAGTGAATCTGTGAAGACACATACTCCCTCCGTTCCTAAATATAAGTCTTTTTAGACATTTCAAATGGATTACAACATACGGATGTATGTAGACATATTTTAGAGTGTAGATTCACTCATTTTGCTCCGTATGTAGTCACTTGTTAGAATCTCTAAAAAGACTTATATTTGGGAACGGAGGGGGTATTTTTTAAAGAAACAAACTGTTATTTAACGAAAACACGAGAAGAACTTGCATTTTCAGCAAATCTGTGAAGACACTTGTTTCTACACTTTTTTTAAAGAAGGCCTTGCATGTGTAGATGTTTGTAACTGTCAACGTAAAAAACTTACCCATACATCTGTGACCAGTAATGTATTAGCGAAAAGTGCCATTTTCCGAAAGCACAAGAGAATTCTTTAATGTACAAGGTGAAAGCCCATATTAGTTTTTTCAGAAGCCAACTGCTCATTCTTTTTTTCCCAGCACATGAAAGTTGAAAGATTTTTAGTCAAAAGCGGGCTAGTTTATTTTGTGGAAGGCTAAAGTTGATAGCTAATATAAACAGGGAACCGCAAATTTGCCAATAATTCGGAAGCTCACATTCCATTCGAAAAGATTTTCTCAGCCGTTGTGCAGGCAAGGCAATGCTCCAGGTATAATTGTTCAAGCACATGAAAGCTGGGGAAACTAGACTAAATACCCACCAGAATCCATCACCCAGCCTACATTGACGAAGCAGTTCAGATCCAACAACCATCACATGCATGGACCAGGGAACTTCGGCGTCTCCAAAACACTGTCTCAACAACAAATCAACTTTGCCAACGAGTTCTTGGTGAGCATGGATCTGGGCCGCTCGATGCTGATCTTCGCATTGCAGGCAGTCGGTGCCAACGCCTGCACCAACTCATCGACCCTCGGATGATCTTTCTGGCAGTAGATTTTGATCCTCTCGATGCAAGGGTAACTGCCTGAGCCCGACGGCGATGCTCTCCTTATTGGCAGCAAGAGTTTGCACGTGTGGTGCATTCATCCTGCAGATTATCAGCATCAAGGCAGTAGTGTCAGTAAGAGTTGTAGAAGACCAATTGGTACTTGGACATATATGCTTCTGAGTAAAGTACCATTTCGAGCTTCAAAGCGAGCTCCTTCAGCTTGTCTGAGCACTGGAGAATCCGGTGCAGTGGGTACAAGTCAGCAGTCATGCACCAATCGCCCAGCACCAAGCTTGTCAGGTTGCTGAACATTGGGCATGTTTGCATAGCTCCCTGAAATGCGCGCTTCAAATTCATCCATCAGACATGAAAGTAATATTCTTAGACTAGCAACATTGAGCATGTTTCATCATATGGGTAAGAAACAGAAAAGAACCCATTCTTACCTCATGTAATGGCGCATGCAGCTCTAACGTTGTGGCATGTGAAAGGCCATCAAGTAGATGTAGATGATGATCCAGTACTGTGTACGTATGATAAAAATATTTGGGTATTAGACTAATCGAAGCTGTTACCAGACAAGACACAGATCCCTAGTTACTATACCACCAATTTCTGGGTCAAGGATAAAGAGATGGGTAAGGTTCCTAGCACAAATCAGGAGACCGGAGGTAAGGTGGCACTGACTGATATGAAGAACCTTGAGTGACCTTGATGAGATCTCCTCATGGTCACAGACACTGCACAACTCCAGCTCTAAATGTTCAAGCACAGGGCAGTCGTAGTTCAGCAGCCTAAATAACCCATGTTTCAACATGACAGATTGGAGCCTGGTTGTTTTGAGGTGCCGAGAAGGAAAGATTGCTGTCCTATCCAAACTGAGAGATCCAGAAATATGAAGGACACGAACTTTGTGCATATGGCATGACGAATCCACACGGAACATTTGGTATCGTTAACGCAGTGGACAGAGATTCGGGCTTCATCCAAGGCAGTGGTACAGTCATGCAAGAGCAGCAAGCAGTCCACAAAATTCTCCAACTTGTGTGTATCCATGAAGTCTTGGCTGTCGATGCGGATGAATGGTGTAGAGCACCAAAGGTTGTGCCATCTTGGTGAGAGAAGACTTGTGCGCACGACCTCCGGCATCGGCAGGAAGGACATCACATGGTGGAGCAGATCATCGGACAGGCTGCTGAGCCTGTCGACACCATTCCTGCCGCCTCACGCACTCATGGAACCACGGGGAATGGATGTTGGTGCCGACATTTCATCAAACTGGACGGCTGCATGAATCCACAAAGGGCAAGGGCAATGCTAAATAATCAAGATCACTGGTATACACATTGCAGAAACCCAAGATACACACGAAAACATGAAACGATTTCAATCATGAAGCAGCTGCGTTGGCGTTGGCGGTCACACAATGCAACATTATGTAAACGCATATAGTTCAGGGAGCGTGAAACTGTGGAAAGTTTAAGCTGCAAATACCACCACCCTTCTAGTTCTAGAGAGGTGTGTTTACGACATTGCTTCAGAGAAACTGGTAAGCAAAAAAAAAGTTGAACCGGGTAGCACCTTTCTATTAACACACTAATATAGGAGCAATCATGTTCTCTAAGATATCGAAAGAACCCAATAATCACTGCTTCGAAAAGTATTCTGTATTCTTCTAAGCATTCCAATTTAAATTACAACACTTGACAGTAGCAGCAAAGATGGTGCATTGGTGCTAGATGCAGAGCATGGTAAATTGGTAATCAGACACAAACAGAATTTTGTGCCCATTACAAAACTACTCTTAATGAAGAGAGTTCCGGCCATTATTTGGAAGTTCTTCTCAAATATCTACTCCCTCCGTCCCATAATAGTCAAAAACGCTCTTATATTATGGGACGGAGGGGGTATAAAATAAGTTAACAGTTCATGTGCTCACTTTAGTATATAAGCAGGAAGCATCATTGCATGTTTGGCATCATTTTATAGTTGACATGAACATGAATTTACATCAATGGCAACATAAGCAGGAGCACTGCATGCATCAATTATGCATCTTTATCTTCCCAGATTTGGTAAGCAGAATTGCAGGAAGGGGATATCAATTGTACTCCCTCCGTCCGGGTTTGTTAGGCCTAAAGACAACTTCTTTTAGACCAAGACACATAGTAAATTGCTCACATTAATTCTTTCATTCCACTCCCAATGCACTCTCTCACATGCATGCAGCCAATGAAAAAATATGCATAAAGTGAATTAATTTCCCAGCCATGGCACCAACAACAATGGCTTTCAATACAACCAATGAAATGGTTGCATGCATGCACCTTTCCAAAGCAAGGCCTTATAAAAAAGGACATGCTTGTGATGCTAAGAGGCCTAATAAACCCGGACGGAGGGAGTACCTTGCTAACTTGCTAAGGCAGGTTGGCAGTGCCGGTCTGGCGCCGCCGAGCAGGCGGCAATGGTGTGGACTGCGGGCGCCCTGCAGGTTGGAGGCGACCGGCGAAGGGAGGGTACCGTGCGGCCGACGACGACGGCCGAGGGAGGGGAGCGGCGCTAGCTGCGGCTGTGTGCCTGTCTCGCTCCCCTCTCTGTCCGTCTGATGGGAGAGGAAGTGATGGGAGGAGTGGGCCGCTGCCTCGCTGGATTGCCGTTTTGGGCCTCAAAATCTGCAAATATGACATCATAAAATTATAAATTCTCAGAATTCTGGATGGGCTATGGCCCACCCGTGCTTCGCAAGGGGATTGTCTTCTATCTCAAAAGAAAAAAACAAACCTAAAAAAAATCTCAAAAGAAAAAAAAACGCAAGGGATGTTCTATGGTTTGCCGAGCAATTGGGAATTCAAAAAAAAAAATCATCCTACGGTCTGATTATAGATACAGTTACGCATACTATGCTAGAGGGCGAAATGTTTCGATGAAATTCCAACGAAGCTTGTTTTTGGGTAGATGACCCCCCTAGTTTCCTCTTGCCTTTGCTTTTGAACAATGTAGCTCTGTTTTTTTTTGCGGGGGCAATGTAACTCTGTTTGATAATCAATAGAATGAGATAGAAGACTTTTCCTGAAAAAATAATAATTAAACCTTATGCCCTGTACCAAACAATGAATAATGGGCCGAGTAGGAGATATCTTAGATCATGCAACTACCAAATACACCCTCATACATTTGTGCCAAATGTGTGCATACAAAATCCACTATTTGTGAATGCATGCCGCTGGTATAGTTCTGTTTACAACAACAATGTCGATAAATTACCCCCAAATGGGTGGATGAAACAAATGTATGAGTTCAAAGGGAGATCTACTGAGAAGTTATTCTGAAATGGGGAGCGTTTGAGGGGTGTGGGGTGAATTAATGAATCTAAATGGGATGGTACTCTGGCAATCACCCCGAGAGGAGGATTATTTGCATTGCTGCACCGTGTCATTGGGGCTGGTAACTGCACATCTAAACGGCCAATCAGCACCAAAGCCAGATAAATAAAATCATGGGTTGAACTCGGCTAAGAGACCGAACAAGACATCAACTTTAACCTCGCTAAGAAGTAACAGAAATTATGTTTCACATCTAATTCACAATGGGAGTTGTGCTATAATTCCGAAGGAGTATTGATGCCATGATACATATTCAATTCAATGCTCCACTCAAGAAATATGACCTAAAAATGCTAGTCCAGATGAGTAAAGAGTAGAATGCCATGCAAGTAATACGATGATGAAAAGCCGAAATACAGTTGTTTCACCATTCCAATATATGCATGCCTATTTGTTTTATATCTAAGAGTAATAAACTATACAGTTGGACAAAGATGTTCTCTGCCCCCTGTTCACTAGAGGACTATCCAAGAAATCCCCTATTCAGCATATCAAACAAACTTTCTTGGTTTCATTAGCATAAAGATATTAACTTTTAAGTTTCATTCCCTGCGGTTCTTTATCTCTTGAAAAATGTTCAAGTGTATAGCTGGCCGCAAAATCAAAATTCAAGGCATGATTTTGTTGTCATTCTGAGAATCAAATCAAACATCGACCGTAATATTCCGCCGTGTTGCGGAGAGCTGTGAAGATTCATCCCATCTAGGAGTCCTACATAACCATTAGGAACAACATTAGACAACACAATAAAACCATATCGACATGCTTTCTAACAGCAAGGCGGCTTCAGGTAGCCTTGTTGTGAAGGCAGGAGGTACAAGTAAGTAGAGCCCCATTCCACTCTCTGATGTCAACAAAAAGGCCTGGATGGATAACTCATCCATTAAAGAGGCTGAAGCGATCCTCCTCCGTGGCCGGCTTAGCCCACCCCAGCTCGTTCTCTTCATCCTCAACACCATAATCGTCGGCACCATCATCTGAAATTAGATATGGTTCCAATGTCGAACCCAAATCCTTGGTACCATTCGCATGCTTCGCTAAGGGTCCATCGGATCATTTTGTCTGGCTCAAACATCCTACATAATACGTTATAGATGTTTGAGCCATGGTGGAACATGGTGGAACCTTAAGATTAGTTTTTTGTGATTTGTTTGAAGATGTTTGGGTTAGATTTCGTTTAGAAGGAAGATATACTAGTTGTGTTGAAGTACTTTCTATTGTGTAGTATTGGATTTAGAGATAGAAAAAAAATATCGTGTTGAATCCTAAGATTATTTGTTCCTAATTAGTCTCGACTGGGGAACGCATGTTCATCTCTGGCGACTGGGGAAGACGACACCGAGGGGGGCTGCGGTTGGGCTAGGTCCCACCCACGGCCCCGCGTGAACTACTTAATTCAGGGCAGCAACGGCATGACACTTGGCGTTTCAAGCGTGCCACGTAGGGTGAGAAACGCGGGCGTGGCTTGACCGTGGGCCACGGAAGAAACACGCAAGGGTTTGTCGTTTCCATATGGATAAGAAACGCCACGGGCCCTGACGTTGCAAAAAAAAAAAAGATCATCTTGCAAAATAATCTGGTGAAGAGGTTATTTTGTGCTCAAGTTTTCTAACAAGGCCCCTGCTCCGCAGAACAAGACAAGGCACGGCAGCAAAAATCCCCCCTCCCTTCTCCCTCAGAAGCCCCTGGGATAGCCGCAAATTACCTTTCCCTCTCACATTTCCCTTCACCTTCTCTCCCTCCCTCGGCTGCACCTGCAAAAAGACAGGCTTTTCCTCTCCTTTTCCGCTGCTCTGCGCTGCTCTGCTCTTCATCACACGCCGCACGGCTCACGACGCACCCACCACCATCACGCCTCCGACTCCTCCGGGACTGCTCTGCTCGCTCGCCCGCCCCTATCCACCCACCACCCCACCTTCCCCTCCCCACGCCTCCTCTCCCCTCCCCTCGCGCGCGCACGGCAGGCTCCGTCTCCGTCCGTCGCCGTCCGTCCCCGGAGGCAGAGCAAGAAAGGTAGCACCACTGCTTCTCCCTCCCTCTCCCCTCCGATGGCCGCTTCTTCCCCGGTAGATCATCCCGCGCGCACCGTTACTGGGTGTTCTTTCCGCGGCCGATTCCCCATGCAGGCAGGAATGGGGTTTTTGGCCCCCTGGTTTTGGCCGATTCTTCTTATTTTGGGTGCGGGTTTCTTGCCACAAAAGGGGCAGAATTTCGGGCTGCTGCGATTTCCGCTGCTCCAGGGCGCACCGATTCGGAGATTCCGCTGGGGTTTTTAGCACGGACCAAAATCAACATCAACTGAATGAGGAAATTTCCCTCAAAAAGGAAAACTGAATGAAGAAATGAAGTGCAGATGTAGTAGGTAGGACGGTTGCCACGGAAGTGCTGGAATGGATTGTTCCGTCCGGCCGTGGATTGTTCTTGCTGTTGCCAAAAAAACTGCAGATTTGGTGCCTTGTGTTGGATAATTGGCAGCAAGCAGGATGCAGCCCTTGATCTGCACTGGCAGCAGGGACAGGGAGGTTGTCACTCACGCTGACTGCTGCAGATGTATGGCACCCCTCTAAGACCACTTAAAACCCCATGGGGAGTGAGGGGACTAGCTGCAATGCCAAATCGAATAACGCTGTTTGATTTATGTGTGTGCCTTTTAGTTTTGTGGATGGATACCAAAGTGCGCGCAACACATTGTGTGGCTCGATTTGGCTTAAGAGTGTAGAAAACATGCGTGTTGTGTGGCGTACACTAGATCTTGAGGTCTCTACTGGCATTTGATTTGGGTGTTCCTTTTAGTTTTGTGACTGCCAAATTGTGCAATTTGATATCGGCCAAGCGATTACTTACTACTGTAGTGTATGCAACACATTGCATCGCTCGGATGCGGGTTAAGGGCGTAGACACCATGCATGTTGTGCAGCTTACACTTGAGTGTAGAAAACTAGCAAGTACAATGCAGCTCCACAAACAAGGGAAGGGAACTAGTTTCAGCACCAAATTAAACAAGACCAGCATGGGAGGAAGTGGGTGATCCGCACTTTCTGAGGTCTCTCGTGCAGTCGTGGTTGCGGGAGTGTCACTTCTCTATGTGTGTTCCATTCAGTTCTGTGGCTATCAAATCGCGCATCTTGGTATTGGCCAAGCGATTCATTTGCATCTCTCTCTCTCTCTCTCTCTCTCTTTACAAGGCACCGGTGCTATATGTGTGCTGGTCATTTGATATTTGTGCTATATGTTTGCTGATCATTCGAATTAATAACGAACTGATATCGTGTATTGCTTTTTCTAAATAATCTTCTCCTCTGTGAACCAGTTGTCGGTGCAAGAATGGGGCGCAAAAGTGACCTGGCTGACCAGCTGCAGGAGGATGGCATGAGTGCTGTTGCTGCTGAATATGAAGAAGGCAGTGAAGAGGAAGAAGAACCATTTGAACGTGAATTCTACAATGATGATGATGATGACGACAGCAATGGGGGTGAGCCAGAAACACAAGCTGTGGATCCTTGCGAAGATCCTTTGGCAGAAGAAGAGGAGGCTAATGAAGAGAAGCCTTGCGATGGCGCCGCCCCACTTGAAGATGAGGAGTCCAGTTACGATGAACCTTTTGTTGATGAACTCTGTTATGGAGAAGAAGACAGTGGTGAGCAGGACTCGTATTATGCGGAGCCTTTCACGGATCAGCTCTGTGAAGTGGAGCCATGTGATGTTGAGGTGGCTCATGAGGAAAAGTTTGTGAAGAAAAAGTACAGTCCTGTTCAGGCTATCAAGAAGGAACAAAATGAGGAAGAGGTCCTAAAACGGACACTGAGAAAGGGCAGCAGCCATGAGCACAAGGCGGTACCAGTGACTGATGAAATTGAATTGAAGCCGTTCAAGAAACGATTGTCTGTCAGGTTTGCTACTGATGTATCTTGTTACACATACAGTACTGAAAGTTTTGGTGCTGCCAGGTTGGAGAAAAGGAAAGCTCAGTTTGATGACCAGGACAGCCACTTGTGTAAGAGGCAAGAACACACAGTTTCTTTGCCTCAGGACAGTGTCACGCTGAAAGAAGTGGATGACACTAACCTGTATGTGGGTAACCTGCCAACTTCTGTGACTTCTCACAAGCTCATCGAGCTATTTCTACCTTTTGGACGAATTGTTCGATCAAAAGTGGCGGATGATCGTTTCACTGGTGTAAGCCAGGGATATGGCTTTGTGAAGTATGCTGAACCTCGTAGTGCCACAACAGCTATTGAACGCATGAATGGGCGCCTGGTTGATGGGAAAACATTAGAGGTTAGAGTAGCTGCAGTTCCACCATCAGTATCCTATCCATCCATGCAGGCTGTGTCAGCAACTTGCAGTCTGCCATCAAAGGAAGTTGACCCGTGTAGGCTGTACGTATGCAACCTCCCCTTATCCATGGATACGCTGAAGCTACTCGAGCATTTTCTGCCTTTCGGGAAAGTAACTGATATAAAGGTACCCAGAGATCAAGCCACAGGTTTAAGCAAAGGATATGGCTTTGTGAAGTACTCTGATTCTCATCATGCGGCTCAGGCCATCACCCATTTGAATGGGTTTCTGGTTGAGGGTAAAAAGATAGATGTTCGAGTGGCTGAGGTCTCTTCAACCAGAACCATCAAGGAAATCGACATGGCGAATCTATATGTCTGCAACATTCCTGCATCCATTGACACAGATAAGCTGGTTGCACTTTTCTCGCCATTTGGTAAGATTACCCATGCGAGAGTGGCTGCGGACCAAGGCTATGGCTTTGTCAAATTTGCCAATTCTCAATGTGCTGCCGAGGCTATTGCACTAATGAATGGATCACTGGTTGAAGGGGAAACTCTAATTGTCAGAGTCGCAGGCCTTTCACCACTTGCATCCAGCTCAGTTGTACAAGGCTCACCAATTCCCTCGCCAGAAATGAAGAAATCTAGACTGTACGTCACTAACCTTCCGCGGTCGATGAACGCTGATAAGCTGGTTGAGCTTTTCGTGCCCTTTGGTAAGATCAGCAAGGTTGTGATCAATCTGGAGTATAGCCTAGTGTATTATGCAGATGCAGCATCAGTGACCACGGCTGTTGAACACATGGATGGGTACCTGATTGGTGGAAAGAGTCTAGTAGTCAGGCGATCAGACTCTTGTCCAACCGCTGCAGCAGCGCATGCTCCTTTATCATCACAGTCAGCTGGCGGCACGCCCACAAGAGAAATTGACATGGCCAACTTGTATGTTGGCGGCTTCCCACCAACGGTAACTGGCGATCAGTTGGTCGAGCTTTTCCGGCCATTTGGACGAATTGTGCAATCCAGGATGTTTCATGGGTATGGCATGGTGAGGTACAGTGATCCTTTGTCTGCTGCTGCTGCAATTGATGAAATGGATGGTTACCAAATCGGAGCAAGTACCCTGGCTGTGAGAGTAGCAGGCCTTCCTAATCTAATGCCTCGGGTGGATTGTCTAACAGCACCACAGGTGCCTCCTGGCAATGAGCAGAAAGAGGTTGACTTGACCAACCTATATGTAGGCCATCTCCCGCTCTATATCACCACCGAAAGGCTGACCGAGATCTTTCTGCCATGCGGCCAAATCACTCAAGCAAAGGTAGTCGTTGACCGGCACACCGGAGTGAGCAAGGGATTCGGATTCGTCAAATTCGCTGATACTTATGCTGCTGCTGCGGCTCTCAGTTACATGAACGGTTACCCGCTGGAGGGGCACATCTTGGCGGTCAGAATAGCCAATGTCCATCCAAATGATATGAGCAGCTACATGGGGCGTCTCTACTCCCAGTTCAAAGTCCCTGATCCCTCTACCATGGCGGTTGGAGTGCCAACATCGTCGTATTGGCCGCCGTGCTATTCTGCTGAATCAGCTTACGCAGAGGATTATCGGGGGCAGGGAACTGATGCTGCTTCTTCTCAAACGTCTCAGCTGCCTGAATCTGTGTCAGCCAGTTCATCATTTGCTGCTGAAAGGGATTGGTCTCCTGTGTCAAGCCATGTCGCCGACAGCTCTCAGCAGCAGCCTTCAGCAGGCTGGGCCGGTCCGCCTGGCTTCGAGCCCCTCCATGCGCATGCGGCAGTCTCTCCTCCTCCGCCAGTGGTACCTTGGGCTGGCCCGCCAGGCTTTGAGCCCCATTCCATCCCCAAGAAGGAAGATGGCGCCACCGCGACTAAACCTTCCCAGCCTTGCTCCAAGGTCCATCTGGCAGAGTCAGGAGGCAGCCAGAAAAGGCGTTCCATCGTCTAGCACCATCTGCTTCCTTCAGGGCACACTTGTGGTCCATGGAGCCCTCAATCGGCCCCAGATGATGTTCTTTTGTGCTCAGTGGATCTCTTGCATTGCTTCTGGCAGAAAGAAAAACCCATGTGCTAATTAGCATCATTTGGTTTAGCCATGTACTTAACTAGTACTGTAGTAGTAGACTTTGGTAGTTAGGGCGAGCTCGAGCTGCTGGTAAAATGAAGAAAATTAATTGTCAGTGTAATCGTATTGTTAATTAACCTGCATGCATATAGCAGCCTTGCATGGTTATTTGTGATGCCAACTGATGACCACCATTTCACCAGTTTCAGTTCCATTCCCATGCTATCAATGCTTGCTGGTGTGATGCATTCTGAACTTTTAACTATGCTATCAATGTATTATTTGTTCAGTCAAGTTTCAGTTCAGTTCTTTTCTGTTTTGGTTTCAGTTAAATTTACTCATGAGATGATAAACTCACGCGCCTGCTGGATTTCGCTGGTTTTTTGTTGAGTCGACATCTTTGAACATAAATCATGCCATTATTATTTATTTTAAAAAGTATAATTATTCATTTGTGCTTCTAATTTTTCAACCGAGTTTCAAATAGTTTTTCTTCCAGGTGTTGGTGTTTGCCTTGCCCAATCAGCACTGCCATTCTAGCTCCTAAGTTTCACTGGCATGCAGCCTGCATTTTGTTTTTCCTTTAGTTTATCTCTTGAAAAATATAAGCGCAAAACTGATTGAAGTAGTTGAAGTAGAGCTCTGTTTCCTTGCAGTGAGCTATCCAGTTGCCTGTTTTTTCTTAACCTTTAATGATGTTTGCATTTTATTTCTCATGAGTATTTTGTGCCCATAAATTTGTGGCTTCTAAAAAGATGGATGCATGCATTGGCACACCATGTGATAAGCGCAAAATGGAAACAAGGCAAAAAAGAAGCGATTGATTGGCACACCATGTGTCAGCAAATGAGGTATTGCATGTGTAAGCAAATCTGTGAAGATACTTCTCTGTGAGAAACAACCATCAAGATGCCTGTTACTGTTAAGGTAGTACTCCCTCTGTAAAGAAATATAAGAGCATTTAGATCTCTAAACACTCTTATATTTCTTTACGGAGGGAGTACTTATTTGTTTTCATTATGCAGTACAGTAGGGTTTTTTGTTCTCCACTTGTGTCTACACTGAAGGTATCACATCACTGATCACAGATGTATATATAGGTAACTTATATTTCTTTACGGATGGAGTAATCCTGAAGTAGATTCACTCGTTTGCTCAAGTAAAACCAGAGTACTGACTGACTGACTCTCTACTTATACTTCATAAAAAGAGAGGCAAAATAAGTCAGTAGCATCATGCTACCAGAATAGTACAAGTCAGCTAGCACCAGTAACTAACTAATCAGATTATTTTGCAAAAAAGAAAAAACAAGGCAGATTAATCTACAGAGAAATAATACTTGAAGTCAGTCTTGCGCAAACAAAGAAATTTCCTGGTGGATACAGAGCACAAGTTCCAGCGCCGTCCCATCCTGATATCAATGCTTGATATATGTGCTTTTGGGGAGAGATATTTGAAGAGAAACCATGTTATAAATTATTATTCGTGGTGTTTGCAGAGATATTTGAACGAGGTCTTGCTTTAGCATGGATCAGGGCCACTCGATGCTGATCTTCGCATTGCCGGCAATGGGCAGCAACGCCTGCACCAACTCATCGACCCTCGGATGTTCTTCTCGGCAGTAGATTTTGATCCTCTCGATGCAAGGGTAGCTGCCTGAGGCCGACGGCGGCGCTCTCCTTGTTGGCGGCAAGGCTTTGCATGTGCTGCATTCCTCCTGCAGAATATCAACACGAAGGTGGTAGTGTTAGTAAGAGTTCTAGCAGACCAATTGGTACTTGGACATATATACTTCTCAGTAAGTACCATTTCGAGCTTCAAAGTTAGCTCCTTCAGCTTGTCTGAGAGCTGGAGAATGCGGTGCAATGGGTAGAAGTCAGCAGTCATGACCCAATCGCCCAGCACCAGGCTTGTCAGGTTGCTAAACGTTGGGCATGTTAGCATACCTCCCTCAAATGCGCGCTTCAAATTCATCCATCAGACACCAAAGGAACATGTTACAGTGTTGCAAAGAAAATATAATACTAACATATACAAGGGGAAACTGTCAGTTTAAAAAAAGAAGACCGTCCCTTAACTTTGAACCCAGAAGCAGACTAACTAGGCAAGCAAATACATTCTCTCTCGAAATAGGCTTTCACCCCGTTTTATAAATAAAGAAAGCAAACACCACGTCCGTACAACAAGTTCAAGTGCAGCAAAGCAGATAAATACATTCACCTACACTTGTATGGGTAAGAAAAGAAAAAAAGACATTCTTACCTCATGTAATGGCGCATGCAGCTCCAACGTTGTGGCATGCGGAAGGCCATCAAGTAGATGATGATCCATTACTGTGCCCATATGATGAAAAGATTTAGACCTTAGATTAATCAAAGCTGTCACCAGAGAAGACAGATCCCTAGTTACTATAGCACCAGCATATGGGTGAAGGATAGAGAGATGGGTAAGGTTCCTAGCACAAATCAGGAGACTGGAGATAATGAGGCACTGACTGATATGAAGAACCTTGAGTGACCTTGATGAGATCTCCTCATGGTCACAGACACTGCACAACTCCAGCTCTAAATGTTCAAGAACAGGGCAGTCGTAGTTCAACGGCCTAAATAACCCATGTTTCAACGTGACAGATTGCAGCCTGATTATTTTGAGGTGCCGAGAAGGAAACATTGCTGTGCTATCCAAACGGAGATCCAGAAATATGAAGGAGACGAACTTTGTGCATAATGGCATGACGAATCCATGCGGAACACGTGGTACTATCAGCACGGTAGGCATGGATTCGGGCTTCATCCAAGGAAATAGCACCGTCACGCAAGAGCAGCAAGCGGTCCCCGAACTTCTCCAGCTTGCATTGATCCACAAAGTCTTCGCCGTCGATGCGGATGAATGGTGTAGAGCACCAAAGAAAGCGCCATCTTGGTGAGAGAAGACTTGTGCGCACGACCTCTGGCATCGGCAAGAAGGACATCACATGGTGAGCAGATCGTCTGACAGGCTGCTGAGCCTGTCGACACCATTCCCGTTGCCTCCCGCACTTTTTGAACCACAGGGAATGGATGTTGGTGCCGGCATTTCATCAAGCAGGACGGCTGCATGAATCCACAAAGGGCAAGGGCAAAGCTAAATAATCAAAATCACAGGTATACACATTTCAAAAAATCCTTGATACACACGAAGACATGAAACGATTTCAATCATGAAGCAACCATGTTGGCAATCACACAATGAAACCTTATATGTAAAAGCATACAGATTAGGAAAGGGAAATACATATGCAGCCTTGAGCGAAAAATTGTGGAAAGTTTAAGCTGTAAATACCACCATCCTTGACATAAATAGCTCAACCAAGTCTCACAACATTTCAGTTCAGGAAATATGTTCCAAATGTGTACATTTCGAAGCAATTGCATCAATTATTCAGTTGTATATAAGCAGGAAGCAGAATTGCATGATTTGCATCAAAGGAGATATGACATGAACATGAATTGACATCAATTGTATGGCTGGCATGAACATGAATTGGCATCAATGGCAGTATAAGCAGGAGCAGTGTATGCATCAATGATTCATCTTCATCATACCAGATCTGCAGGAAGGTCAAATGTACCTTGCTTAACTTGCTACGGCAGGTCGGCAGTGCCGGTCTGGCGCCGCGGAGGAGCCAGTGATGGTGCGGAATGCGGACGCCCTGCAGGTTGGAGGCGAGCCGGCGA
Organism: Triticum urartu; assembly: GCF_003073215.2. Taxonomy (NCBI): domain Eukaryota; kingdom Viridiplantae; phylum Streptophyta; class Magnoliopsida; order Poales; family Poaceae; genus Triticum; species Triticum urartu. Next base: position 743,986,239 of record NC_053023.1, read on the forward strand.
GTGGAGAGGACCGTGCGGCCAGCCGGCCGGCTGCGTGATGGGAGTGGGCTAGGTGGCGTCCGCGTCCCTCTCTGCGGTTAGGAGAGGAAGTGATTTTTTTTTCTTTAGGCGAAGGAGAGGAAGTAATGGGAGCGGGCTGCTGCCTCACTGGGCTGAGGCCGATGGGTTGCTATTTTGGGCCTCGAAATCTGTCAAATATGATGACATGATAAAAAAAAATCCTCAGAATTCTCGGTGGGCCACGGTCGGGACTCCCAGTAAACAATATATCAATTATATCCACTCTAACCAGAGTCCATTGAACCCTAAAAAAACAGAGTCGATTGTCAACTCATTTGTTCGTTTGGCTCAAAAAAACAACTCATTTGTTCGTGACTGGACACATTGCCGAGCTGGAACAGATTCGCGTCCCAACAGTGCCACAAGCAAGACCAGCTTGTCCGATGAGTGTAGTTGTGCCAAGATGGGGATCACCTCCTGAAGGGTGCACTAAATTCAATGTCGATGCAGGGATCTCCCACGATCATGATGTTGGTGTAGCTACTGCAATATGTCGCGACCGTGATGGCACCTATCTTGGATCACCAATGTTGGTTATTCGGGGCCTTCCAGACTTGGGGACAATTGAAGAAATAGCGTGCCGAGAAGCACTGGCATTGGTGGACGATCTGGGAATCCGTCACCCTTTGGTGGCTTCAGACTGCAAACTGGTTGTTGATTACATTCAGAAGGGTGGGGAGGAAGCTGTGAAGAAAGTATTAAAGAGATTAGAGATGAGGAAAAGACTCTTATTTCTTGTAACTTATTTCATGAATCTAGAGGTTTGAATGTTGATGCTCATAGGTTAGCTAGATTTGGTGTCTATCGCACTCCAGGGAGACACGTTTGGCTGGGCAACCCCCACGATCCTTTATTGATCAATATAAACACTTTGATTGATTAATAAAGCCTGATTGTTTTCGCTTAAAAAACATTTTAAAAGGAACTGGCCAATTAACTTTGGAAAACTCACTAGTGCAGAATCGGGCAATAGCACCGGTTCGTAAGGCCCTTTAGTGCCGGTTTCGTAACCGGCGCTAAAGTGTAGGCACTAAAGCCCCCCCCCCCTTTAGTACCGGTTCAGCACGAACCGGTGCTAAAGGGCAACCACGTGGCACGAGCCAGCTTCGGGGGCAGGGAGCCCTTTAGTACCGGTTGGTGTCACCAACCGGTATTAAAAGGTTGGGGGGGTTGGGTTTATGATTTCTTTTTTATTTAATTTTGTGTTTTCCATTTAATTCTTTTTCGTTTGTTGGTATTTTACGATACTACATATTGTACACATTATGCATATATATAAATAGAATTCCCCGGCGCCTGCTTCAGGGCCTTTACGAGAATGGAATTTGATTAGATAATAATTAATCAAGTATGATAATTAAAGAGATGGTAGCTAGCTAGTACTACTTAATTACTTACCTGGGGTCGATACCATTTCAGATTTTGGTTCCATGGGCCTGGAGTGGCCCTGATGAACTTTGCCCAAGCGCTGCCCGCCGACAAAGAAAATGAATAAATGGGTTATTAAATAGTTGTTATCAGGAAATGACGAACTAATTAAATAGGCTGAGATATAGTTAATAATGATTGAAATTACCTGTTGACTATCCCCTTCACGATGGTGTAGTCACTTGCTTTCTTAAGTAGTGAGTCTAGTACTTCAACTGTTCCTTTATCAACTTTAATGATTAACAAGATCCAGTGAAATCTGCATGCACACACGTTTGCATGTCTTAATTAAGCGGGCATATGTAAGCAAAAACATGTAGCTAGCTAGTAGGCAAAAACAGAATTTGTAGTACAAGACAGTGTGACTCACTCGAAGTTGTAAGGAAGTAGTATATCTTCATTGTATTTGAGGCGCTTGAAGAACTCTAGCATGCTTTCCTCTACACTTTTTTTCGTAATATGGATCTAATTTCCATGTGTATTCATTAATGGTATTTGGGTCAACGAACTCAATGCCATATCGTCCATCTTTTTTCATTTTATAAATCTTCATCCTGCATAATACTACAGAAAAGAATATAGTGAGGATAATTACAGGTAATGATTGATCAAAATGATCACTACAGCTAGCTTGAGAGTTAAATTACAGAAAGAAATCACTTACAGATAATAGCAACCGACGATAGATTTGTCGAGTGCGTCTTGATTGTATAGCTGAAACAGTTCTGAATACTCAACGGCCAGAGCTTTCTCATGGTAGTAATGCTCCTCCTTGACATTCACCATGAGGGACTCTCGATTGGAAATCTTGGTAATGTCCATGTACCATCGATGCAATTCATACATTCTCGTTGGGAGGTTCTTGACCTCGTCTAGCTCGACCAAAGGTTGGCCCCGTACATATTTCCGTTTTATTTCCTCCTCCCTAGTCGGAGACATGGGCTCGATATCGAGGAGTTGTCCAACAGTGATCCCGATTGCTTCAGCCTGCGCAATATGCTCCTCAGTTATTACCACATCGCCCACCCCGGGAACGTTAACGGTTTGCCCACAATAATATTGGGCGCGCCTACTCTCATGTGTTGTTGGCACAACAAGCGGGGGGATTGATTGCGCCGCCTGTTCTCCCAGCTGGGGAACGGTTTTACCGCTCCTTTTGCCAGCTGATTTGCTCGAGCTCGAGCTCGCCTCTTTCTGTAGACGTGCTCGATTTAACTTCTTGATGTGGCGCTCATAGTCTGTGTCAACAGGCTTGGGAGCTGGTGCTCTGGCCATACGAATGAAGTGGTCAATCTTTTCCACATGCACTTTCTCCCTTGGCGGCGATGGCGGTTTCGGTGCAAAATGGGCTTCCACCTCGGTCTTCGATATGGCTATGTTTTCCTCCTCGGACTTGTCGTAAGGCCTCTGCGGAAGAGGCGCGAGGCTTGGACCATATTGAAATCGCTTGCCTCCGCCTGTACCTCCAGTACTACCTCGACTTGTACCGCTACGCACCATAGATGAGGCGGCTCTCTTCCGTGATTGCTGAGGCGGCGAAGACGGCTGATGTGGCTGAGTTGGAGGAGGAGGAGTGGCCTGAAGCTGTGCCGGACTTGGAGGAGGAGTGGCCTGACGCTTTGCCGGACTTGGAGGAGGAGGAGTGGCCTGAAGCTGTGCCGGACTTGGAGGAGGAGTGGCCTGACGCGTTGGTGGACTTGGAGGAGCGGGAGTCTGCTGACTCGGTGGCGGATTTCGACGAGGAGTCGGATGATGCGGTGTCGGTGGCCTTCGAAAGATGATGCAATCCTTTCTCCATAGGATGATACGATGGTTGGCCTCTCCCAGTGTGTGCTCATTGTCACCTCCAGGAATGTCAAGCTCTAGCCCCGAATATTGGTCCACCACCTCATCAACCAAGACACGAGCATAGCCCGCTGGAATCGGGTTGCAATGGAAGGTTGCCTCGGGGGGATTTGTAAAAGCAAGGGCGTCCACCACCTTCATGGATATGTTCTTCATTTTGAAGTGTAGCTCGCAGTTAGTGTTCTCCATGATGTCATCCACTGGGTAGCTATCCAGCAATGCGTCGCCCGGGGCGGAACCCACGCTGCTTCTCGGCATGGATGGGACGGTGCTATCCAATGGTGGATCATCCGCTAGTTACTGAGACCCCCTTTGCTGGCTAAGTGAGTCGATCTGCTCCTACTGCCGCTGGAATTTGACTGCCAAGTCCGCGTGCGCTGATTCTAGGCCTTGAAGGCGTTCATAGTCTAGCTTCCTCTGGTCCTCCTCCATCTTCCTCTTCTTCTCCTCCGCAATCTTCTTTCTTGCACGGGTTCTGTAGTCGGCGTTCCAGTCCGAAAATCCCTCATACCACGGCATAGCGCCCATGCCTCGTGTTCTTCCCGGGTGTTCAGGATTTCCCAGGGCACGCGTAAGCTCATCGTTCTCTCTGTTGGGATCGAACACCCCCGATCGAGCCTCTTCTATTGCAACAAGTAGCTTATCTTCGGCTCCGTCCAGACATGCATTCTTCGATACTTTGCCTGTCTTCGGGTCCAACTCTCCCCCATGCGCATAGAACCAAGTCCTGCACCTGGGGGGCCAGCTCAATGTTTCTGGAGTGACACCTGCATCCAGCATCTCTTTCTCAGACTTATCCCACTTAGGCATTCCCACCGCATAGCCACCTGGCCCCAGCTTATGGAACTTATCCTTTTTTGCGGCATTGGCCTTGTTTATTCTCGACCGTTCCTTAGATAATTCCGAATCCTTGAATTTCACGAAATCGTCCCAATGAGCACTTTGCTTCTCTAGTGTTCCCTCGAATACTGGAGTCTTCCTTCCTCCCTTGACGTACTTGGCCCATTCACGAATCTTGTGGTTCTTAAATGCAACCGCCATCTTCCTAAGAGCAGCGTACTTGACTTTCTCCACATCTGCATCTGTGAAATGATCTGGTAGGGTGAAATGTTCCATGAGCGTTTCCCAAAGCAGAAGTTTTTGTCTGTCGTCGACAAAAGTAACTCCTGGACGTGGCTTTGTTGGCTCTCTCCATTCTTGATGTAACGCCCTCGATGCGGCTATAGCTCCCACGTGTCGAGGCACGACTTAGAGACATAACCGCATTGAAAGCAATGTCGCAAGTCAGGCAATCATTACAACATCCCATGTAATACATAATAAAAGGGGAGATAACATAGTTGGCTTACACTCGCCATGTCACATCAGAGTACATAAATAACATCCATCAAACAAACACTCATGGCCCGACTACGGCACCAAAATGGAAAAGAACCCAACATGCGACAAGGCCCTGAATCGAACCCCAACTAGGCACCACTACTGATCATCGGGAAAGGAAACATAATAACGCTGAGAGTCCTCGTCGAACTCCCACTTGAGCTCGTACTCGTCACCTGGAGCGGAATCACCTGGACCTGCATCTGGAATTATAGTATTTGTGAGCCACAAGGACTCAGCAATCTCGCACCCACGCGATCAAGACTATTTAAGCTTATAGGACAGGATAAGGCAAGTATATGTGGAGCTGCAGCAAGCGACTAGCAAATATGGTGGCTAACTTATTCGCAAAGGAGAGCGAGAAGAGGAGGCAAAGCGCGAGCGAGAAACTAGAAGGGACAACTTGCGCAAGAATTACTCCAACACCGTGTCCACTTCCCGGACCCCGCCGAAAAGAGGCCATCACGGTAACACACTCAGTTGATTCATTTTAATTAATTAAGGTTTACATTGTCTACAACCGGATATTAACAAATTCCCATCTGCCCATAACCGCGGGCACGGCTTTCGAAAGTTCAATCCCTGCAGGGGAGTCCCAACTTAGCCCATGACAAGCTCTCACGGTCAACGAAGGAATAGACCTCCACCCGAGACACACCGATCAGACTCGGTAACCCGGTACAACAAGACAATTCGACAGGTTAAAACAAGTCCAGCAACACCGCCCGAATGTGCCGACAAATCCCGATAGGAGCTGCACATATCTCTTTCTCAGGGCACACTCAGATGAGACTAGCTACGAGTAAAACCAACCCTCAAGTTTCCCCGAGGTGGCCCCGCAGGCAGCTCAGTTCGGACCAACACTCAGAGGGAGCACTGGCCCGTGGGGGGCTAAAATACGATGACCCTTGGGTCTGCAGAACCCAAGGGAAAGAAAAGGGTAGGTGGAAAATGGTAAAACCAAGGTTGGGCATTGCTGGAAAAGCTTTAATCGAGGCGAAATATCAAGGGGTTCCCATTATAACCCAACCGCGTAAGGAACGCAAAATCCGGGAACATAACACCGATATGACGGAAACTAGGGCGGCAAGAGTGGAACAAAACACTAGGCGAGAGGCCGAGCCTTCCACCCTTTACCAAGTATATAGATGCATTAAGATAACATAGCAATATAATGATATCCCAACAAGTAAATAAATGTTCCAACAAGGAACGGCTCCAATCTTCACCTGCAACTAACAACGCTATAAGAGGGCTGAGCAAAGCGGTAACATAGCCAATCAAAGGTTTGCTAGGACAATGGTGGGTTAGAGGTTCAATCATGGCAATTTGGGAGGCTGACAAGCAAAAGGTAGGCATCATAGCATTGGCAAAGCAAGAGCGAGCAAACTAGCATAGCAAAGATAGTAGTGATTTCGAGGGTATGATCATCTTGCCTGCACAGTTGTCCAAGTTGACTGGATCCTCACAAGCAAACTCAACGGGATCCTCGGTAGCGAACTCGTCTCCCGGCTCTACCCAACAAGACAAACAAGCAACAAGGATACAATCAACCACGTGCAAGACCAAGCAATATGATGAAATGATGACATGCTATGCGGGATGCGATGCGGGATGCAAAATGCAAGATATGACAGGAAATGCATGAACCTGGCCTCAACTTAGAATTCCAAGGGTGCCACTGGATAGAGGGGATGAAATCGCTTGAAAATGATATAAAGATCATTGGAATCGGAGTTACGGTTTGGAAATGGCAAGCGTTTTAAGATATGACACCGGTCTGCGATTTACAGCAAGTAGGCATCTAAATGCAACGAAATGAACATGCTACAGCCACCAAACATGAGAACAAAGTACATGGCAGTGATTTACACAAGATGGTTAACAAAACACTAGCACTGAGCCATAGACAAATTCATCCATTAAGAGGTTCAAACAAGCATGGCAAAAATGAATATGCAAAACAGATTCCAGACTTAGTGAAATTAACACTAGCCTGAAATTTCAGATCACGATGCTCTCTTTGGAGCAGCAAAACTACATGATAAATGACCTGAACATGACAAGTAAGAACATGGAATGGAGCTACTCAACAAGCTTAACGAAAGACCCAAAGTGACCTGGGGCCAAAAGGGTTCACAAAATATATTAACGGGCACACGAACATAGCATAAAACACAATCACGAAGGCATGAAAACTGAGACATGCTGAAATATAACTCACGAAGGCATGTAAACGAGCTCGATGCACTCACCACGGTGCAAGTCATGGCAAGGCAGGCAAACACCCATTAAGAAGGCACAAAATACAAGCTATACATGGCAAGAACAATGGCATAGCATGCACTGATCAACTATAACAACACCGGCAAAATCGCAAACGAGTTGACGATCTGCCCAGATTCACCACGAAGCAAAAGTAGAGCTCGATTGACTCAAGCTATGGTGCTCCAAAATTGCAAACAAAGACATGGATGGATAGAGCATAACATGAATAACAAAAGTCCCTTACTGGTCATCCTCAAAAGAGGCACGGATCACTAGGAAACAAGCTGGACATATGGCATCATGAACTAGAATATCCCAGACTTAGTGAAAACAACTAAGTCCCTGAAAACAGATTTACCGGGTGCCTCACTTCGCAAGCTTGCACAAGACAACACACACATCCTAAAAATGCATGGGTGGCACCTCTGGAAAGAAGACAAAATGCTTAAAAATTCATGCCAAAGGGGCACAGGCATATCATGCACGGATTAAACATGGCAAAAATGACAAAAGTGCATGATGAACTAACGGATCTGCAATTTAACTCACGAAGCCTCCTTCTAACAGCATTTTGGGCATCAAGATGACCTCAAATGCAAATTATGCAATGGAATGAAATAATGTACATGTCGAGGCGAAGATTTTGATATATCATACGCCCAAAACGGAGCTACGGTTGCGGAGATACGAGCAGTCAAAGATAGCACGAAAAAATAAGGGGGAGAGGGAAAGTCAACCGGATCTAGGGTTTCCAGATCTGGCGGTTACTGTAGCAGCACTGTAGCACCCACGCGAGTTCGCCGGAGCCGGTGGAGGCGGCCGGAGCAGCGGGGAGAGGCCGGGGCGGCGCCGGGAAGGTCGGGGGAGGCCGGTGGCGGCGCCCGGCGGCGGCGGTGGCGGCCCGCGCGCCGGCGAGGAGGTGCGGGCGGCGGCCGGCCTCGGGCTCGCCGGAGATGACCCGCGGCGGCGACGGCGGCTCCGGTCGCTGGAGCCCGAAGAGGCGGCGGCGCGCGTGGAGGAAGGAGGCGGCGGGGCGCGCGTGGAGGAGCCGGGTCGCGGGGGCCGGATCCGGGCCTCCCGGCCCGCGGCGGCGGCGGTGGTTGGGCGAGGGCGCGGCGGCGGACGCGTCCGGCTGGGGCGGACGTGTCCGTCGGTGTGGGGAGATGTTCTGGGGTTTTTTTTTTCGAGGAGGACGGGGAGGAAGACGAGATCCGAAATGGGGGGGGTGTTTAAATAGGCATAGAGGGAGCTAGGAGAGTCCAAATGAGGTGCGATTTTCGCCCACGCGATCATGATCGAACGATCTAGGACATGGAGCAGAGTTTGGTGGGTTTTGGACCAAATTGGAGGGGTGTTGGGCTGCAACACACACGAGGCCTTTTCGGTCCCTCGGTTAACCGTAGGAGTATCAAACTAAGTCCAAATGACCCGAAACTTGACAGGCGGTCTACCGGTAGTAAACCAAGGCCGCATGGCAAGTCTCGGTCCAGTCTGGAAATGTTTGAACCCCACACACAAAAGAAAGCTAGAAATGGCCACCGGAGGAGAACGAAGCGCCGGAATGCAAAACGGACAACGGGGAAAATGCTCGAATGTATGAGATGAATATGTATGCAAATGCAATGCATGAGATGACATGATAAGAGATGCACGAAAAAGAAAACAACACACGGAGACAAAGACCCGAACCCGAGAAATAAATATAACTTAACACCGGAAACGGCAAGAGTTGGATACAAATATGGAAAGTTACATCCGGGGTGTTACAACACTCCACCACTACGAAAAGATCTCGTCCCGAGATCTAGGACTGAAAGAACTCCGGGTACTCAGTACGGAGGTGATCCTCGCATTCCCAGGTAGCTTCACGGTCGGAATGGTGAGACCACTTGACTTTGAGAAATTTGATTGACTTGTTGCGAGTCTTGCGTTCAGTCTCTTCAAGAATAGCAACTGGGTGCTCACGATAGGAGAGATCTTCTTGGAGCTCAATGTCCTCGAAGTTGACGGTGCGTTCAGGTGTCTTGAAGCACTTTCGGAGTTGGGAGACATGGAACACATCATGAACATTGGCAAAGTTTGAAGGAAGCTCGAGCTGATAGGCGAGGTCGCCTCTCTTGCTAGCAATCTTGAAAGGTCCCACGTATCTAGGGGCAAGCTTCCCTTTGATACCGAAGCGACGAGTACCTTTCATAGGAGAGACGCGGAGATAAACATGATCTCCGATCTCGAAAGCCAAATCACGGTGCTTACTATCATAGTAGCTCTTCTGGCGGGATTGGGCTGCTTTGAGGTTATCACGAATGACTTTGCACATTTCTTCTGCCTCTATGATCAGGTCATTACCCAGCAGCTGACGTTCACCGGTTTCAGACCAGTTGAGAGGGGTACGACACTTCCTGCCATATAGAATTTCAAAAGGGGCCTTGCCCGAACTTGCTTGAAAACTGTTGTTATAGGAGAATTCAGCATAAGGAAGACAATCCTCCCACTTCATGCCGAAGGAGATCACACAAGCCCTGAGCATATCTTTAAGAATCTGGTTGACACGCTCGACTTGACCGCTTGTTTGAGGATGGAAAGCTGTGCTGAAGCGAATGTTGGTACCCATGGCCTTCTGAAAAGAATCCCAAAACTTGGAGGTAAAGATGCTGCCACGGTCTGAAGAGATCACTTGAGGAATACCGTGCAGAGAGACAATGCGAGAGGTATAGAGTTCCGCCAATTGAGCTGCAGTGATCGACTCTTTGATAGGCAGAAAGTGAGCCACTTTGGTGAGCTTGTCGATGACGACGAATATAGCATCATTGCCACGCTTGGACTTTGGAAACCCAGTCACGAAGTCCATTTCGATGTGGTCAAACTTCCATTCTGGAATGGCAAGAGGTTGGAGGAGACCTGCTGGCCTTTGGTGTTCTGCCTTCACTTTTCTGCAGACATCACACTCGTTCATGAATTGAGCGATCTCGCGCTTCATTCGAGTCCACCAATAAGCTTGCTTGAGATCCTGATACATCTTCGTACTACCAGGGTGGATGGAGAGGAGAGAGTTGTGAGCCTCGTTCATGATCACTTTACGAAGTTCACCTTTGGGCACAACAATTCGATCCTCGAAGAAGAGAGTGTCCTTGTCATCAAGTCGGTAACACTTGTACTTGGACTGACTCTTGGCAATCCCAATCTTCACCTTTTTCACCGTAGCATCAAGAAGCTGGGCTTGGCGAATCTGGTCTTCTAAGGTAGGAGAGACTTGAAGGTTGGCGAGGAAACCTTGAGGAACAACTTGCAGATTAAGCTTGCGGAAAGCTTCACAAAGCTCGGGTTGATAGGGCTTGAGAATCAGACTGTTGCAGTAGGCCTTTCTGCTCAAAGCATCAGCAATGACATTGGCCTTTCCTGGAGTATACTCAATACTCGGATTATACTCTTGAATCATTTCGACCCATCGAGTTTGCCTTAGGTTGAGATTAGGCTGAGTGAAGATGTACTTGAGACTCTTGTGATCAGTGAAAATGTCCACTTTTCTTCCCAATAGAAGATGTCTCCAAGTCAACAAAGCGTGCACAACTGCCGCCAACTCGAGATCATGAGTGGGGTAGTTCTTCTCATTAGGCTTCAACTGGCGAGAGGTATAAGCAACAACTTTCTTCTCTTGCATCAGTACAGCACCGAGACCTTGGAGAGAGGCATCACAAAAGACCTCGTACGGCTTGGTTTCATCAGGCGGAGTCAGAACTGGAGCAGTGATCAACTTCTCTTTCAAAGTGTTGAAAGTAATATCACACTCTGGAGACCAAACGTACTTGACATGCTTCTGAAGAAGATTTGAGAGAGGCTTCGCGATCTTAGAAAAGTTTTCAACGAATCTTCGACAATAGCTTGCGAGACCGAGCAAACTGCGGAGTTGCTTCACGTTCTGAGGAGGTTCCCAATTCACAATTGCGGATACCTTCTCGGGATTCACGGAAATGCCCTTGGCAGAGATGATATGACCAAGATAAAAAACCTCATCGAGCCAAAATTCACACTTGGAGAACTTGGCATAGAACTGATGTTCCCTGAGCTTATCGAGAACCAAACGCAAGTGCTTGGCATGATCTTCCTTGTTCTTCGAGAAAACCAGAATGTCATCGAGATAGACCAAAACGAAGTCATTGGTGTAGGCGTTGAAGATGAAGTTCATCATGCGAGAGAATGTCGGAGGAGCGTTGGCGAGGCCAAAAGACATGACAGTGTATTCATATGAACCAAAGCTTTTTCTGAATGCTGTCTTGGGAATATCTTCTTCACGAATGCGAATCTGGTGATAACCCATATGGAGATCAAGCTTGGAGAATACTTGAGCACCCTTGAGTTGTTCGAACAGCTCATTGATGTTGGGAAGTGGGTATTTGTTCTTGATGGTCTTCTTGTTCACTGGACGGTAATCAACACAAAGTCGACTCGATCCATCCTTCTTCTCCACAAAAAGAACACCACAACCCCACGGAGAAGTACTAGGCCGGATGAGACCCAATCTTTCTTGCTCATCGAGTTGTTTCTTCAACTCCTTCAACTCTTCAGGGCCGAGCTTGTAGGGACGTTTGCACACAGGTTCCGTACCGGGCTCAAGTTCAATAACAAATTCAACCGGCCGGTTTGGACGCATCCCTGGGAGTTCTTCTGGAAAAACGTCTTGATATTTGCAAACGACAGGAATTTGCGAGATGGCATCCAATTCACCCTTCTCATTGAGAGAAAACAGATGGATAGTATTATCCCGAGCGGCAAAGATAATTACGTCCTCAGACGAATGAGTCAATTGAATCTGCCTGGCTGCACAATCAAGCTGAGCCTTGTGCTTAGAAAGCCAATCCATTCCGAGAATAAGATCAATATCAGAGTTACCAAGAACCATTGGAGAAGCAAGAAACTTGAAATCACCCATCAAGATAGAAATATCCGGCACCTCCATACTAGAACTCAGTCGCTTAGCTAGAGAGACGACTTGCATAGCTCTAGGTAATGCCTTAGTGCTAAAATTGTTCTCCGATGCAAATGGAAATGACATGAAGGAATGCGATGCACCAGAGTCAAAAAGAACTTTTGCAGGAATATCATTAACAGGAAGGTTACCCATGATCACATCTGACGAGTCCTCTACCTGAGCTGCATTCATCAAATTGACCTTGGCGTGCTTGGGATTATGCTTGACCACAGCTGTACTTGCCAATCTGACAGGAGGAGGAGGAGGAAGACGCCTCTGGTTGAAACACTTGTTGGCATAGTGACCCTTCTGTTGGCACTTGTTGCACGTGACCTCTGAAAGCGGACGGTGATACGGAGCACTCGATCTTGGAGCTTGAGACGAAGTCTTGTTCTGAAAGCCTGGGTTGGGTGGGTGGGAAGAACCACTGCCACCTTTGCTCTTCTGCTGATACGGCTGACGGAACGGAGGAGGAGGAAGCCAAAACTTCTGCTGCTTGGCCACTTGAGTAGAGGAAGACGGAGTAACATCTCTGACTCGCTTCCTGGAAGCATCACACCTCAACTGAGCAGCCTCTTGCTTCAGTGCCATGTTGTAGAACTCATCGTATCTCAAAGGCTCGAAGAGAACAAGAGCGAGCTGAATATCTTCTCTGAGACCACCCCTGAACTGATATATCATGCTCTTCTCATCAGGCACGTCCTGCTTGGCAAAGCGGGCAAGTTTCTGGAACAATTTGTTGTAGTCATAGACAGACAAAGAGCCTTGCTTCAGATTGCGGAATTCCTCACGCTTGCTTTCAACCACGCTCTGCGGAATGTGATGAGCTCGGAAATCTCGACGGAAATCATCCCAAGTGATAACACGTCCACCTCTGGAATCCTTGTACTGCTGGAACCACTCTGCAGCCTGATCTTTGAGTTGGAAGGAAGCGAACTTGACAAAGTCCTCAGGCCTGACGTTACTGCACTCGAAATGCTTACACAGATCCACAAGCCAATCGTCAGCATCGGTTGCCTCAACACAATTGCTGAAAGTCTTTGGCCCATTAGCAAGGAACTGGTTGAGTGTAGCAAAGTGACTCTGATTGCTGCCTTGATTCCCTTGACTGCCTTGATTGCGCTCTTGGATAATTTGCATGATCAGCTGAGTGTTTGCATTGGTTGCGGCCATCACAGCTTGCCATGCCTCTGGAGGAGGTGGAGGCGGTGGCGGATCTTGATTCTAGTTCTGACTGGTGCTCTTAGCGGGAGCCATCCTGAAGAGGTTGACCACCGTTAGCACATAGACAGATAAATATTGAAGCTGAAACCAACGGAATGAAAATTGCAACATATAGTCTTCACATCCGAACAAAATGAACGAATGTATTTCTCTTGAAGTGGTCACATATTCCTAAATTGCGAAGCCACGAAGAATCAGGTAGAAGGGGTACAACAACGAGGGATGGAATCAACATATGACGTCGAAGCAAAACGAATGCCACAACTCGAAATAAAACCAAGGGTTGGCTTGCGGAATAAGCCGGAACAAATACATGATAGAAATTTCGTCCGAAGTTTTCGTGGTGGGACCTACACGGGCTCGATCATGCAGCACCATCATGTACAAGGCAGTGCACATGACATATGAAGCGTCCCCGAGTCAGCATAGCCAAGGACTCTTTAAGACACAACGAGACCACTGTAAAATCGACCGTGAATAGGCGAACCACTAGACGTCGAACCCCAATTTCATATCATACATCTGTCGGAAAGATATCCTAAGGCTACTTGAATTCCCACCTATGAAATTCCCGAAATTTTCCCGGTTATGCAATCAGGTGTTGGGGATACAGGGGAGCATAATATCTCACTCAAGCTAGCAATCCTACATCCAGCTGTATCCATCCTTCAACACATAACCAAGAAACCTTCGGAAACCATCTATCTCAACCTTCGAAAAGCATCCGTTATACAAGTTATGGCGATACTCCCGAACTCCCGCCCCAGTACTGGGTGGCGTCGAGGTTATCTCACCAACGAACTGCATAAAAGAGATTTTCGATGTTGCGCACAAATCTCAAGTATACCAGAATTGCAACGATAAAATTGTGATGACAACACCTCGGAGCTCAACTCCCCGGGACACTGCCACAACCCCTAAAGACAGGAGGCACCAAGAACAATGTTCTCGTCACAAAACCATCGGAACAAAACCAAGATACTCGCGTGATCCTAAAATTTTTTTTAGTGAAATTTGAGAAGAGAAGAGTCAAAACTCTACGTCAGGATGCCTTACCAGAGCGATGAGGAGACTGGGAAGTAAAAAGAATTCCTAAACTCTCCGATATATAATTCCTAAATGACTGAAAACATTTTCTAGACACAACTCGGCTGCTAAAAACGATCAAACAAAGGGGCTCCTAAGGTCGGGGAAGGCTCTGATTACCAACTTGTAACGCCCTCGATGCGGCTATAGCTCCCACGTGTCGAGGCATGACTTAGAGACATAACCGCATTGAAAGCAATGTCGCAAGTCAGGCAATCATTACAACATCCCATGTAATACATAATAAAAGGGGGAGATAACATAGTTGGCTTACACTCGCCACGTCACATCAGAGTACATAAATAACATCCATCAAACAAACACTCATGGCCCGACTACGGCGCCAAAATGGAAAAGAACCCAACATGCGACAAGGCCCTGAATCGAACCCCAACTAGGCACCACTACTGATCATCGGGAAAGGAAACATAATAACGCTGAGAGTCCTCGTCGAACTCCCACTTGAGCTCGTACTCGTCACCTGGAGCGGAATCACCTGGACCTGCATCTGGAATTATAGTATTTGTGAGCCACAAGGACTCAGCAATCTCGCACCCACGCGATCAAGACTATTTAAGCTTATAGGACAGGATAAGGCAAGTATATGTGGAGCTGCAGCAAGCGACTAGCAAATATGGTGGCTAACTTATTCGCAAAGGAGAGCGAGAAGAGGAGGCAAAGCGCGAGCGAGAAACTAGAAGGGACAACCTGCGGAAGAATTACTCCAACACCGTGTCCACTTCCCGGACTCCGCCGAAAAGAGGCCATCACGGTAACACACTCAGTTGATTCATTTTAATTAATTAAGGTTTACGTTGTCTACAACCGGATATTAACAAATTCCCATCTGCCCATAACCGCGGGCACGGCTTTCGAAAGTTCAATCCCTGCAGGGGAGTCCCAACTTAGCCCATGACAAGCTCTCACGGTCAACGAAGGAATAGACCTCCACCCGAGACACACCGATCAGACTCGGTAACCCGGTACAACAAGACAATTCGACAGGTTAAAACAAGTCCAGCAACACCGCCCGAATGTGCCGACAAATCCCGATAGGAGCTGCACATATCTCATATCTCTTTCTCAGGGCACACTCAGATGAGACTAGCTACGAGTAAAACCAACCCTCAAGTTTCCCCGAGGTGGCCCCGCAGGCAGCTCAGTTCGGACCAACACTCAGAGGGAGCACTGGCCCGTGGGGGCTAAAATACGATGACCCTTGGGTCTGCAGAACCCAAGGGAAAGAAAAGGGTAGGTGGCAAATGGTAAAACCAAGGTTGGGCATTGCTGGAAAAGCTTTAATCGAGGCGAAATATCAAGGGGTTCCCATTATAACCCAACCGCGTAAGGACGCAAATCCGGGAACATAACACCGATATGACGGAAACTAGGGCGGCAAGAGTGAACAAACACTAGGCGAGAGGCCGAGCCTTCCACCTTTACCAGTATATAGATGCATAAGATATTAAGATAACATAGCAATATAATGATATCCCAACAAGTAAATAAATGTTCCAACAAGGAACGGCTCCAATCTTCACCTGCAACTAACAACGCTATAAGAGGGCTGAGCAAAGCGGTAACATAGCCAATCAAAGGTTTGCTAGGACAATGGTGGGTTAGAGGTTCAATCATGGCAATTTGGGAGGCTGACAAGCAAAAGGTAGGCATCTTAGCATTGGCAAAGCAAGAGCGAGCAAACTAGCATAGCAAAGATAGTAGTGATTTCGAGGGTATGATCATCTTGCCTGCACAGTTGTCCAAGTTGACTGGATCCTCACAAGCAAACTCAACGGGCTCCTCGGTAGCGAACTCGTCTCCCGGCTCTACCCAACAAGACAAACAAGAAACAAGGATACAATCAACCACGTGCAAGACCAAGCAATATGATGAAATGATGACATGCTATGTGGGATGCGATGCGGGATGCAAAATGCAAGATATGACAGGAAATGCATGAACCTGGCCTCAACTTGGAATTCCAAGGGTTCCACTGGATAGAGGGGATGAAATCGCTTGAAAACGATATAAAGATCATTGGAATCGGAGTTACGGTTTGGAAATGGCAAGCGTTTTAAGATATGACACCGGTCTGCGATTTACAGCAAGTAGGCATCTAAATGCAACGAAATGAACATGCTACAGCCACCAAACATGAGAACAAAGTACATGGCAGTGATTTACACAAGATGGTTAACAAAACACTAGCACTGAGCCATAGGCAAATTCATCCATTAAGAGGTTCAAACAAGCATGGCAAAAATGAATATGCAAAACAGATTCCAGACTTAGTGAAATTAACACTAGCCTGAAATTTCAGATCACGATGCTCTCTTTGGAGCATAAAAACAACATGATAAATGACCTGAACATGACAAGTAAGAACATGGCATGGAGCTACTCAACAAGCTTAACAAAAGACCCAAAGTGACCTGGGGCCAAAAGGGTTCACAAAATATATTAACGGGCACACGAACATAGCATAAAACACAATCACGAAGGCATGAAAACTGAGACATGCTGAAATATAACTCACGAAGGCATGTAAACGAGCTCGATGCACTCACCACGGTGCAAGTCATGGCAAGGCAGGCATACACCCATTAAGAAGGCACAAAATACAAGCTATACATGGCAAGAACAATGGCATAGCATGCACGGATCAACTATAACAACACCGGCAAAATCGCAAACGAGTTGACGATCTGCCCAGATTCACCACGAAGCAAAAGTAGAGCTCGATTGACTCAAGCTATGGTGCTCCAAAATTGCAAACAAAGACATGGGTGGATAGAGCATAACATGAATAGCAAAAGTCCCTTACTGATCATCCTCAAAAGAGGCACGGATCACTAGGAAACAAGCTGGACATATGGCATCATGAACTAGAATATCCCAGACTTAGTGAAAACAACTAAGTCCCTGAAAACAGATTTACCAGGTGCCTCACTTCGCAAGCTTGCACAAGACAACACACACATCCTAAAAATGCATGGGTGGCACCTCTGGAAAGAAGACAAAACGGACAACGGGGAAAATGCTCGAATGCATGAGATGAATATGTATGCAAATGCAATGCACGAGATGACATGATAAGAGATGCACGAAAAAGAAAACAACACACGGAGACAAAGACCCGAACCCGAGAAATAAATATAACTTAACACCGGAAACGGCAAGAGTTGGATACAAATATGGAAAGTTACATCCGGGGTGTTACACTTGAAGGGAGATCGGGAGTTGGTCCTTCACAAGAACTCCGCACTGACGAATGAACTTGTCCGCAATCTTCTTAGGCGCTAATGGTTCGCCATTAGGTTTGATGGCCTCGATATTGTACTTTACGCCCTCCTTCAACTTTTTGTTCGGGCCTCGTTTCCTGTTGCCTGAAGATTTGCTCGATCCGGATGGCTGAAACAAGAAAGATCGATTCGTTAATATATCTTCAAGTCATTTAAAACATGTGATGATCACTAGATGCCTGCTTATATAAATATATATACCTCGCCGGTCTTTGTTGTTTCAAGATCAACATTTTCTTCGTCATGTTCATAGTTCATGACTTCATCAATTCGTTCGTCGCGATCGAATATCATATCACCCTCCCCGGTGTTGTTTAGATATTCGGAGCCGTCATAATCTTCTTCATTTTGATCATCATCTGGCCCGCGAGGATTGCGTATGATATTGAACAGGGCCTCTTCTCCCTCTCTGCCGGTATTGTCCGCCATAGGTTTTGTTTAACTAATCCAAAAGAAATATATTCAAATTACAATGCATGGATGCAATCAATTAATAAGGAAAAACTGAATCAATCATAGTACATAATAAGCATCATCGAATATAATCTCGAATACATCGTCTCGAATAATAGATATAATTTCGAATACATCGTCTTGAATAATAGATATAATCTCGAATACATCGTCTCAAATAATAGATATAATATCGAATACATCACTAGCTAGCTAGCTAGCTAGCAAGCTAATAAAGATCGAATACTACAGAGTAATCTAGGCCACTCGCGATTCCTGAGGTGCGGGCGGTGGACACCCAAAGAGAAGGAACCATCACTGGATCATAGCTCGAGTGATCTCCCAAAAGAACCTGCCAGGTATTGGAGAACCTGACGTCCATAGCAGCCATATAGCGATGGACGTGCTCGTCCTCCTCTCTAACACGGCGACGTACCACCTCCGGCGGGGCCGGCTCCCTGCGCACCGAAAGTGGCCCACGCGAACGCCGCCAAAGGAGATGAGGGTTGACGACGGAACCCGGGGCCGGGTTCCTCACCAAGCGTCGCGCCCCTGAAGGTAGCACCTCTTAGTGCCAGCCCGGCGGAGCCCAGTCCCGGACATGGGTCCTCTGAAGCAGGACGTCGTCGCGAACGGGTCGACGGCGAGGATGCGGGCCGGGCATCGTCGACAACAAATACTATATGCCGCAAAAGTAAAGTAACATTTTTTAAATGATGGATTGTGATTTCATATATGCAAATTCTAAATTTTATAACTAAAACTAACATTTCTAATATTTCTATAACTAAAACTAACATTTCTAATATTTCTATAACTAAAAAACATTTCTATATAACTAACATTTCTAATATTTCTATATAACTAACATTTCTATATAACTAACATTTCTATAACTAAAACTAACATTTCTAATAATTCTATAACTAAAAAACAGAAAGATTGCTAACAATTCTATAACAATGTGTGTGTGTGTGGTTGGCGGCCGGGGCAGCAGCTCACCGGCGAGGCGCGACGACGGTGGGCGGCGACGGGGACGGGGACGGAGACGGGGCGGCGACGACGGGGATAGGGCGGCGACGATGGGGACGGGGACGGGCCGGGCGGGGACGACGTACGGGAGGACGGGGCGGGGTGCGGCGACGGGGCGCGGCGACGGGGACGACGGGGACGGGGACGGCGACGGCGACGGCCGGCGACGAGGGCGGCGACGAGGGGCGGCGGCGACGGGGCAGAGGAGAAAGAAGCAGGGAGAGATGAGAAACTGACAATTTTTTTTGAAGTGTTTTCTTATATAGAACCCACCTTTAGTACCGGTTGGAGCCACCAACCGATACTAAAGGTCTGTTTTGGCCAGGCGAAGCGGCGGGAACCGCACCCCCTTTAGTACCGGTCATGGCACCAACCGGTACTAAAGGCCCCCCCCTTTAGTACCGGATGGAGCCACGACCCGGTACTAAAGGGTGTGCGCTGCCAGGCGAGGGGCGCAAAAGTTTAGTCCCACCTCACTAGCCGAGGGGCACTCGCACCTGCTTATAAGCCCTGCCGTCGCTGCTGTCTCGAGCTCCTCCCTTAAGCAGGCCTTCTAGGCCTACCTCTTTTGCGATGCCCTGTTGGGCCTACTAGGCTAGCGGGCCTGCATCCTGGCCCAACTAGAATTTGGGTTTCTAGTCGTATGCAGGCCGCTGTGGCCCAGTAGGTGGGCTTTTTTTTTCTTATTTTTTTGCTTTATTTATTTTTGTTTTATTTATTTTAGAGTTGTTTTTTTGCTGTATTTAGAGTTTGTTTGTGAATATTTTTGCTTTAGGTACAAAAAATTACAAACTTTCTGTTAGTACCGGTAGTTTACAAATTTGAATAGTTTAAATTTTGAATTATTTGAAATTTGTGTGAATCACTAGTTTTTGAATAACTTAACTTTGAAAATAGATTTTTCAGTGATTCTTTTTTCTTATATTTAATATTAGTGTGTTTTATCATTATATTCAATTTGGTAATGTTTAGGTTATTTAAAAAATGAAATGCCTTTGTAACAGATGAGTTTTCGTCCGAAACCCTGATACTTCGAAAGAGATTGTCCATTTTGTACACGAAGTGCATCCAGTTTTTGCGGTAACCCTCTCTACTTTTTTGCACATGCTATATGGGTGAAATTATGATACCAATGCCAACTTTCAACCTTTTCTGAGTTCATTTGAAATGCTTTTCAACTTTCAACCTCCTGAGTGTGAAACACAGAAAAAAAGTGATGATAGTGAAGCCGATCGCATTTCAGATCTTTGGGTGTGAAACTTTTTCTTCGCGTGTGTCCCTTTGCGCCGTAGCCATGGAAAATCTTCATCATTTAACTGGATGCTCGGATCAATATTCACTGTGAATGGAGCAATTTCATCAAACTTTTCATAATCTCCTGACATGTCTGTCTTGTCATCCACTCCCACGATGTTTATCTTTCCAGAAAGAACTATGTGCCGCTTTGGCTCATCGTATGATGCATTCGCTTCCTTATCTTTTATTTTTCTCGGCTTGGTAGACATGTCCTTCACATAGAAAACATGTGCCACATCATTGGCTAGGACGAATGGTTCGTCTGCATACACAAGATTGTTGAGATCCACTGTTGTCATTCCGTACTGCGGGTCTTCCGTTACCCCACCTCGTGTCATATTGACCCATTTGCACCGAAACAAAAGGACCTTCAAACCACGTCGATAGTCAAGTTCCCATATGTCCTGTATATAACCATAATATGTTTCCTTTCCCGTCTTGGTTTCTGCATCAAAGCGGACACCACTGTTTTGGTTGGTGCTCTTCTTATCTTGGGCGATCGTGTAAAATGTATTACCATTTATCTCGTACCCTTTGAAAGTCATTATATTCGAAGATGGTAACTGGGACAGCAAGTACAGGTCATCTTCAATAGAGGCGTCATGCACGGTACGTGTCTGCAACCAGCTGGCGAAACTCCTGGTTTGTTCACGTGTAATCCAGTCATCAGACCGCTCCGGGTGTTTGGAGCGTAGCAAATTCTTGTGTTCATCCATATATGGAGGCACCAAGGCGGAATTCTGTAGAACTGTGTAGTGTGCTTCAGTGAGAGAATATCCGTCCATACATATTATTTGTTCCCCTCCTAGAGTGCCTTTTCCATCCAGTCTGCCCTTATGCCGCGATTTAGGAACACCAATCGGCTTAAGGTCAGAAATAAAGTCAATATAAAACTCAATGACCTCCTCATTTTCATGGACCTTGGAGATGCTTCCTTCTGGCCTAGCACGGTTATGAACATATTTCTTTAAGACTTCCATGAACCTCTCAAAGGGGAACATATTGTGTAGAAATACAGGACCCAAAACGTTAATCTCTTCACATAGGTGAACTAGGACGTGCGTCATGATGTTGAAGAAGGATGGTGGGAACACCAACTCGAAACTGACAAGACATTGCACCAAATCATTCTCTAACCTTGGTATGATTTCTGGATCGATTACCTTCTGAGAGATTGCATTGAGAAATGCACATAGCTTCACAATGGCTAATCGAACGTTTTCCGCTAGAAGCCCCCTCAATGCAACCGGAAGCAGTTGCGTCATAATCACGTGGCAGTCATGAGACTTTAGGTTCTGAAACTTTTTCTCTGTCATGTTTATTATTCCCTTTATATTCGACGAGAAGCCAGACGGTACCTTAATACTGAGCAGGCATTCAAAGAAGATTTCCTTCTCTTCTTTGGTAAGAGCGTAGCTTGCATGACCCTGATGTATGCCGTCTTTTCCGTGCATACATTGCTGGTCCTCCCGTGCCTCAGGTGTATCTTTTGTCTTCCCATACACGCCCAAGAAGCCAAGCAGGGTCACACAAATATTTTTCGTCACGTGCATCACGTCGATTGTGGAGCGGAACTCTAGGTCTTTCCAATAGGCCAGGTCCCAAAATATAGATTTCTTCTTCCACATGGGTGCGCGTCCGTCAGCGTCATTCGGAACAGGTTGTCCACCAGGACCCTTTCCAAAGACCACCTTCAAATCCTTGACCATATCATGTACATCAGCACCAGTACGGTGGCGAGGCTTCGTCCGGTGATCCGCCTCACCTTTGAAATGCTTGCCTTTCTTTCTTACGGGATGCCTGCTCGGAAAAAATTGACGATGTCCTAGGTACACATTCTTCTTACAATTAGCCAAATATATATTGTCGGTATCGTCCAAACAGTGCGTGCATGCGCGGTATCCCTTGTTTGTCTGTCCTGAAAGGTTACTGAGAGCAGGCCAATCATTGATGGTCACGGACAGCAACGCCTTTAGGTCAAATTCCTCCCCCATGTGCTCATCCCACGCACGTACACCTGTTCCACTCCACAGTTGTAAGAGTTCTTCAACTAATGGCCTTAGGTACACATCAATGTCGTTCCCGGGTTGCTTAGGGCCTTGGATGAGCACTGGCATCATAATGAACTTTCACTTCATGCACAACCAAGGAGGAAGGTTATACAAACATAGAGTCACAGGCCAGGTGCTATGGTTGCTGCTCTGCTCCCCAAAAGGATTAATGCCATCTGCGCTTAGATCAAACCATACGTTCCTTGCATCATCTGCAAACTCCTTCCTGTACTTTCTTTCGATTTTTCTCCACTGCGACCCGTCAGCGGGTACTCTCAACTTTCCGTCTTTCTTACAGTCTTCTCTGTGCCATCGCATTGCCTTGACATGCTCTTTGTTTTGGAACAAACGTTTCAACCGTGGTATTATAGGAGCATACTACATCACCTTGGCAGGAATCTTCTTCCTGGGGCGCTTGCCCTTGACATCACCAGGGTCATCGCGGCTGATCTTATAGCGCAATGCACCGCATACTGGGCAAACGTTCAAATCCTCGTACTCACTGCAGTAGAGGATGCAATCATTAGGGCATACATGTATCTTCTGCACCTCTAACCCTAGAGGGCAGACAGCCTTCTTTGCTTCGTACGTACTCTCGGGCAATTCGTTGTCCTTTGGAAGCATATTCTTTATCATTACCAGCAACTTTCCAAATCCCTTGTCAGATACACCATTCTCTGCCTTCCATTGTAGCAATTCCAGTATGGTGCCCAACTTTTTCTTGTCACCTACGCAATTCGGGTACAACATTTTTTTGTGATCCTCTAACATGCGCTGCAATTTCTTCTTCTCCAAATCACTTGCGCAGTTTCTCTTTGCATCGGCAATGGCCCGACCTAGATCATCAACGGGCTCATCCGATGCCTCTTCTTCAGCTTCTTCCCGCATTGCCGGCTCAGCTTCTTCCCGCATTACCGGCTCAGCTTCTTCCCTCATTGTTGTATTATCGTATTCAGGGAACCCATGGCCAGAATAGCTGTCGTCGTCCTCTTCTTCTTCATTGTCTTCCATCATAACCCCTCTTTCTCCATGCTTGGTCCAAACATTATAGTGGGGCATGAAACCAGACTCAAACAGGTGGACGTGAATGGTTCTTGACGTAGAGTAATTGTGGCCATTCTTACAGCCAGCACATGGACAAGGCATAAAACCATCCGCCCGCTTGTTTGCCTCAGCCGCAAGCAGAAAAGTACGCACGCCATTAATGAACTCGGGAGAGCATCGGTCATCGTACATCCATTGCCGGCTCATCTTCAATACACAGCAACGAAAACACCAAATTAATACAATACATAAAGTTCATACATAAAGATCATACAACACTTAAATGCAACAAACAAATAGCTCTCTAGCTAAAGAATTTAAATGCAACAACAAATGCGATCAAGATCGCAACTAAGGTAACACTTGATCCAACAGCATAATGATACCAAGCCTCACTATGAATGACATATTTTCTAATCTTTCTAATCTTCAAGCGCATTTTCTCCATCTTAATCTTGTGATCATCGACGACATCGGCAACATGCAACTCCAATTCCATCTTCTCCTCCTCAATTCTTTTCAATTTTTCCTTCAAATCCTCATTTTTCTCTTTCAACTAAATTTAACCTCTCGACAATAGGGTCGGTTGGAATTTCCGGTTCAACTACCTTCTACATACAAATATCTATGTCAACTTGATGGGCATAATTTGTCATAAACACGAAATGCAATGTATAGTTTTAAAAGAGAATATACCACATCCGAATCATAACCCGGACGAGGGCCGACGGGGACGGATATCAAAACCATGGCACTATGTATAACAAACAACGTATGGGTAAGATAATTATACGAGTAACTATATATCCAGATCACACAAATATTAATTTTTTATATAAAACTTCATGAACAAGAGGCTCACCACAAGGTGGTGCCGGCGACGGGACGTTGCGAGCGATCAACGGTGGTTACGACGGAGATTTAGAAGGTACTAAGTAAACCACACATACATATGCAAACTAAGTGTTATTTTTGACCTCAAATTGCATATAAATCAAATACTAGCACATATATATAATTCCTCCCAAATTACTAAACTCAAAAATCAATCACTATATAAAGCATTGCACGAGCTAATCTAGCAATGAGAGATGAAAGGACAAAGTTGCTAACCTTTGTGATCATTTGAATGGATGGGGGCCTTCAAATCTTGACAAATTTTGGGCGAAATGTGTGATGAGCTTGAGAGGAAGAGGGAAAAGAACAAAGAGGAGAGAGGAAAGGGGAAGAACAGAGCGAGCTCGGATGGATGAAGGGTCTATGTAGGACGACCTTTAGTACCGGTTCGTGATACGACCCGGTACTAAAGGTGCTGGAGGGGCCCCGGACTGACAACATCCTGCCACCACTCACTTTAGTACCGGTTCGTGGCACGAACCGGTGCTAAAGGTTCGCCACGAACCGGTACTAATGAGAGCGGCCGGCTAGCCGTTGGAACCGGCATTAATGCACACATTAGTGCCGGCTCAAATTCAAACCGGCACTAATGTGCTTCACGTTTGACCCTTTTTCTACTAGTGACTACATTCTAAGTTGAGCAGAAAATTGTTGTCATTTGACATCTAAAGTTTCACCACCCTTACTATTACCCGAAATACTGCTTTGGTGAGCTTTCCCCAAGGTGACACCGAAGGTCTACCTCCTTCCGTGCGTCCCGCACCTCCTTCATGAGGATGATCCACCGGATTCATTGCGGCACCATGAACAATGAGGCATTGCCTAAGCACCGGCACCCCCACCATGCTTACGGCTCTCTCCTCGAGGGAGGCCGCCGATCCCATCTTTTTTCCAACTCCACCCCATTGTCCGTTGCTTCCCCATTCTATCCTTTTTTTTGTGTGTGTGCACTCTTTTGAGGAGTGTTGGTCGGATCTGTACTTGACGTGCTGGGTTCACCGTCACCCTCAAATCTTTCAACTATCTTAGCAACATTTTAAGATGTTACATTTTTCACAGGGACAAGAGCAAGGTTTATTTATTTCTACAGCATTCCCATATACTAGATCATACAGACCTCTCTTTCCAAGTAGATTTCCCGTCCTAGAAGCCTGAGAAGAATTTTGTTATTGTTTCCCTGGTTGTTCTCAATGTCCATGCCCCGCCTACTTGAACAGGGCGTTATGGCGCCAGCTCGCCATTTGATTCGCGTTCAGTCCCAATGGATCCTCGCCCAGCAATTCCTCCACTCGTTCTTTCCCATGACCCGATCCAGACGCTTCATGATGGCTCGTGACGAAACCCAAGGTTTTAGCGAGGGAGAAAGAGACCCCTAGCAAACCAAGGTCACTGAGCAGATGCAGCGCGCGCATCCGGCCGAGCAGTCAAGGTCTAGAGGGATCATCGGAGACTGAAGATTGAAAATCACGGCAGGTTGACCGCCGGAGGAAGTCTAAACCCCAGTCACGAGACTAGGGGATAAATATAATCACGAATCAAAGAGGTCGCCTAAGAATGTTTGGTTAGGATTAGTACTACTGTAATCAGCGTTGCCGGTTGATTATTACTCCCTCCGTAAAAAATATAAGAGCATTTAGATTAAAAATATTTCTTTACAGAGGGAGTAGTTTAGAAAAGAAAAAGTAGTGTCTGTACCCACGCAAGAAAATATAGCAAAAAATTTCAAAAAATTCAGAAACTTTATGGGAATAATCATGAACAAATGTTATGAGGGCTTGCAAAGTTTGGTGGTCAAATAACATTCGAATCTCTCTACAAAAAAGACAAAATTACAAAATCTACTCAAATAGTGCACTTACATTTTGACTAATTTTCAATGAATTTGTCTTTTTTGTAGAGAGCTCTTCGAATGTTATTTGACCACCAAATTTTCCAAGTCTCTCTAACATTTGTTGATGATCATTTCCATGAAGTTTTAGATTTTTTTAAAAATGTTTTAGATCTTTAAAAAACTGTCCGATGCCTTTCTCCTAGTAGCTTACGGGTGCAAGTAGAATAGGAAAGCTCAACTTAAGTCGGTTTGGAGTTTCCTTATGGGTCGGTTTTTGTAACTCCTATCTGCGCGCGGCATTCTACGGTTTCCTTTTTGAGAATCTTCAGATATAAATAAAGACAAGAAAATCAAGGCACACAATAAACGTAGGCTATTGGAGCGTAACCACGCTGGACACGCAGCCTGCCGACGGCCCAGATCTAACCGGAACCGGATCCTCTAACATCAAGGAGAGAAGTCACCTAAACTACAGTGCAAACTAGTGCAATGCAAAGAAGGAAAGTTAAAGTACTTTAGCGAATACTGTATGATCTACTGTAGCAGGTACTGTGCGTAGTTACTGTTTGACAAAAATAAATATAAAATTAATTTTATTGCACTGTAATTTTGTTTGTATATAATTTTTGTAAATTTATACAACAGATTTTGATTTGCAAATTAATTCAAGTCATTATAGTCTTAGTCATATGGATGTGAAGGAGGGAAGTTAAGGTATTGTAACTTCAGTTTTGCTAAAGCACATCTAGATGTGTCATAAGTATTGCACATCTAAAAGTCTTATGTCATTGATCTTACGTCGAGATTCGTGTGGATATTTTCCTTTTCCTTTTTTTTCTTCTCTTTATGCTTGATTCACTCACTTAGATATGCAATAATTAAAGCACATCTAGATGTGCCTTAGACACACCCTTGTAACTTAGGTGACTTTCCTCCTTAATGTTAGAGGATCCGGTTCCGATCCAACCAGCCTGCCTGCCTACACGAGCGAACGCAGGCTGTTTATTTATCTCCGTCTCCCTATTCCCGATCGGCTTAGGTAACCACATACGGGGAAATCTTTGTATTTATACTTTGGCCCGGCCGCCAAGAGCCACCGGACAAACACTAGAGATCGGTTGATCCATGGGTTCCTTATTCTCTTCCCCAGCCGCCGCCGGCGGCGACGGCAGCTACGATTACGCCAACGCTCTCCGGGACTCCGACGAGTACATCGGTCGCTCCACTGTGAAAAAAGAGTATGTAATTCCTAGCTTCGTACTGGACAATTGTTTTACAAAATTTTGCTTAACTGCTTGCATGGGATCTATTCTTATATTCTTGCTACTCCTTCCATCTATATAGAACCTAATGCGTTTTCCGAGGCTAACTTTGACCAAATGTTAGAGCAATAATATATGACATGCAACTTACACAAAGCATATTGTCAAATTCGTATGTGAAAGGAGCTTTCAATGATGTAATTTTCACATTATGCATGTTATGTACTATTAATCTTGTCAATAGTCAAAGGCAGTCTTGAAAAACGCATTAGACCCTATAAGGAATATATGAGATTAATTCTCTGGATGAACGTCTGATTGTTGCCCTGAATAAGAATAACCAACCATCAAACGAAACATCCATCCATTATGTTTATTCTTTTAGAAAAGGATTATGTTTATTTATTTGGTGTACACTTGTTTATTTGGCGACAGAGAGGACATCGCCTTCCGAATTTCTACGCTGGTCGACATCGCCCTCCATCATTACAACTCCAACAATCCGGTATGATACTCTCTCTCTCTCTCTCATACATCCAGGTGAGTGCTTAATACTTCTGATTGAGAATTTGAGATCGATTGCTACGATGTAGGGTGCCAAGTTCGAGTATCATGAGTATCCTCCCCAGCCGACATCGGAGATGAAGGCCGCCTGCGTCGGTTTTAGAGGAACTTTCTGGTACCACCTTAGCTTTTCGGCTCGCCCGGTGGACGCCACCGCCGAGAAGCAGCACTTCTTCGTCGAGCTATATTTGAAGGAAATATGCCCTGGAGACAATAATAAAGTTATTATTTATTTCCTTATATCATGATAAATGTTTATTATTCATGCTAGAATTGTATTAACCGGAAACATAATACATGTGTGAATACATAGACAAACAAAGTGTCACTAGTATGCCTCTACTTGACTAGCTCGTTAATCAGAGATGGTTATGTTTCCTAACCATGAACAATGAGTTGTTATTTGATTAACGGGATCACATCATTAAGTGAATGATCTGATTGACATGACCCATTACATTAGCTTAGCACCCGATCGTTTAGTATGTTGCTATTGCTTTCTTCATGACTTATACATGTTCCTATAACTATGAGATTATGCAACTCCCGTTTACCGGAGGAACACTTTGGGTGCTACCAAACGTCACAACGTAACTGGGTGATTATAAAGGAGTACTACAGGTGTCTCCAAAGGTACATGTTGGGTTGGCGTATTTCGAGATTAGGTTTTGTCACTCTGATTGTCGGAGAGGTATCTCTGGGCCCTCTCGGTAATGCACATCACTTAAGCCTTGCAAGCATTGCAACTAATAAGTTAGTTGCAGGATGATGTATTACAGAACGAGTAAAGAGACTTGTCGGTAACGAGATTGAACTAGGTATTTGGAATACCGATGATCGAATCTCGGGCAAGTAACATACCGATGACAAAGGGAACAACGTATGTTGTTATGCGGTCTGACCGATAAAGATCTTCGTAGAATATGTAGGAGCCAATATGAGCATCCAGGTTCCGCTATTGGTTATTGACCGGAGACATGTCTCGGTCATGTCTACATTGTTATCGAACCCGTAGGGTTCGCACGCTTAAGGTTACGATGACAGTTATATTATGAGTTTATGCATTTTGATATACCGAAGTTTGTTCGGAGTCCCGGATGTGATCACGGACATGACGAGGAGTCTCGAAATGGTCGAGACATAAAGATTGATATATTGGAAGCCTATGTTTGGATACCGGAAGTGTTCCGAGTGAAATCGGGATTTTACCGGAGTACCGGGAGGTTACCGGAACCCCCCGGGAGCTATATGGGCCATGATGGGCCTTAGTGGAAAAGAGAAGAGGCAGCCCTACATGGGCCGCGCGCCCCTCCCCTCCCTTGGTCCGAATAGGACAAGGAGAGGGGGTCGGCCCCTCTCTCTCTTTTCCCCCCTCCGCGAATCCTATTCCAACTAGGATTGGGGGGAGGGGGAATCCGACTCCCAGAGGGAGTAGGACTCTCCTGGCGCGCCCTCCTTGGCCGGCCAGCCTCCCCCCTTTAGTCCTTTATATACAGAGGCAGGGACACCCCAGAGACACACAAGTTGATCCACGTGATCTATTCCTTAGCCGTGTGCGGTGCCCCCTTCCACCATAGTCCTTGATAATATTGTAGTGAAGTTTAGGCGAAGCCCTGCTGCAGTAGTACATCAAGATCGTCACCACGCCGTCGTGCTGACGGAACTCTTCCCCGACACTTTGCTGGATCAGAGTCCGGGGATCGTCATCGAGCTGAACGTGTGCTAGAACTCGGAGGTGCCGTAGTTTCGATGCTTGATCGGTCGGATCGTGAAGACGTACGACTACATCAACCAAACGCTTCCGTTGTCGATCTATTAGGTATGTAGATCATACTCCCCCTCTCGTTGCTATGCATCACCATGATCTTGCGTGTGCGTAGGAAATTTTTTGAAATTACTACGAAACCCAACAGTGGCATCCGAGCCTAGGTTTTATATGTTGATGTTATATGCACGAGTAGAACACAAGTGAGTTGTGGGTGATATAAGTCATACTGCCTACCAGCATGTCATACTTTGGTTCGGCGGTATTGTTGGACGAGACGACCCAGACCGACATTACGCGTACGCTTACGCGAGACCGGTTCTCCCGACGTGCTTTGCACATAGGTGGCTTGCGGGCGACAGTCTCTCCAACTTTAGTTGAACCGAGTGTGGCTACGCTCGGTCCTTGCGAAGGTTAAAACAGAGTCAAATTGATAAACTATCGTTGTGGTTTTGATGCGTAGGTGAGATTAGTTCTTGCTTAAGCCCGTAGCAGCCACGTAAAACTTGCAACAACAAAGTAGAGGACGTCTAACTTGTTTTTGCAGGGCATGTTGTGATGTGATATGGTCAAGACATGATGCTGATTTTTATTGTATGAGATGATCATGTTTTGTAACCGAGTTATCGGCAACTGGCAGGAGCAATATGGTTGTCGCTTTATTGTATGCAATGCAATCGCGATGTAATGCTTTACTTTATCACTAAACGGTAGCGATAGTCGTAGAAGCACAAGCTTGGCGAGACGACAACGATGCTACGATGGAGATCATGGTGTCACGCCGGTGACGATGGTGATCATGACGATGCTTCGGAGATGGAGATCACAAGCACAAGATGATGATGGCCATATCATATCACTTATATTGATTGCATGTGATGTTTATCCTTTATGCATCTTATCTTGCTTTGATTGACGGTAGCATTATAAGATGATCTCTCACTAAATTATCAAGTAGTGTTCTCCCTGAGTATGCACCGTTGCGAAAGTTCTTCGTGCTGAGACACCACGTGATGATCGGGTGTGATAGGTTCTACGTTCAAATACAACGGGTGCAAAACAGTTGCACACGCGGAATACTCAGGTTATACTTGACGAGCCAAGCATATACAGATATGGCCTCGGAACACGGAGACCGAAAGGTCGAGCGTGAATCATATAGTAGATATGATCAACATAATGATGTTCACCAATGAAACTACTCCATCTCACGTGATGATCGGACATGGTTTAGTTGATTTGGATCACGTAATCACTTAGAGGATTAGAGGGATGTCTATCTAAGTGGGAGTTCTTTAAGTAAATTAACTGAACTTAAATTTATCATGAAACTTAGTACCTGATAAGTATCTTGCTTGTTTATGTGTGATTGCAGATAGATGGCTCGTGCTGTTGTTCCATTGAATTTTAATGCGTTCCTTGAGAAAGCAAAGTTGAAAGATGATGGTAGCAATTACACGGACTGGGTC
The DNA here is from genome assembly GCF_003073215.2 of Triticum urartu. NCBI lineage: Eukaryota > Viridiplantae > Streptophyta > Magnoliopsida > Poales > Poaceae > Triticum > Triticum urartu. The sequence continues at coordinate 744,017,462 of NC_053023.1, forward strand.
CGTAACTTGAGGATTATCCTCATTGCTGCACAGAAGAATTACGTCCCGGAAGCACCGCTGGGTGCCAGGCCTGCTGCAGGAGCAACGCCGGATGTTATGAACGTCTGGCAGAGCAAAGCTGATGACTACTCGATAGTTCAGTGTGCCATGCTTTACGGCTTAGAATCGGGACTTCAACGACGTTTTGAACGTCATGGAGCATATGAGATGTTCCAGAAGTTGAAGTTAATATTTCAAGCAAATGCCCGGATTGAGAGATATGAAGTCTCCAATAAATTCTATAGCTGCAAGATGGAGGAGAACAGTTCTGTTAGTGAGCATATACTCAAAATGTCTGGGTATAATAATCACTTGATTCAATTGGGAGTTAATCTTCCAGATGATTGCGTCATTGACAAAATTCTCCAATCACTGCCACCAAGCTACAAAAGCTTCGTGATGAACTATAATATGCAAGGGATGAACAAGACTATTCCCGAGCTCTTCGCAATGCTGAAAGCTGCGGAGGTAGAAATCAAGAAGGAGCATCAAGTGTTGATGGTCAACAAGACCACTAGTTTCAAGAAAAAGGGTAAAGGGAAGAAGAAGGGGAACTTCAAAAAGAACGGCAAGCAAGTTGCTACTCAAGAGAAGAAACCCAAACCTGGACCTAAGCCTAAAACTGAGTGCTTCTATTGCAAGCAGACTGGTCACTGGAAGCGGAACTGCCCCAAGTATTTGGCGGATAAGAAGGATGGCAAGGTGAACAAAGATATATGTGATATACATGTTATTGATGTGTACCTTACTAATGCTCGCAGTAGCACCTGGGTATTTGATACTGGTTCTTTTGCTAATATTTGCAACTCGAAACAGGGACTACGGATTAAGCGAAGATTGGCTAAGGACGAAGTGATGATGCGCGTGGGAAACGGTTCCAAAGTCGATGTGATCGCGGTCGGCACGCTACCTCTACATCTACCTTCGGGATTAATATTAGACCTAAATAATTGTTATTTGGTGCCAGCGTTGAGCATGAACATTATTTCTGGATCTTGTTTAATGCGAGACGGTTATTCATTTAAATCAGAGAATAATGGTTGTTCTATTTATATGAGTAATATCTTTTATGGTCATGCACCCTTGAAGAGTGGTCTATTCTTGTTGAATCTCGATAGTAGTAACACACATATTCATAATGTTGAAGCCAAAAGATGCAGAGTTGATAATGATAGTGCAACTTATTTGTGGCACTGTCGTTTAGGTCATATCGGCGTAAAGCGCATGAAGAAACTCCATACTGATGGGCTTTTGGAACCACTTGATTATGAATCACTTGGTACTTGCGAACCGTGTCTCATGGGCAAGAGGACCAAAACGCCGTTCTCCGGTACTATGGAGAGAGCAACAAATTTGTTGGAAATCATATATACAGATGTATGTGGCCCGATGAATATTGAGGCTCGTGGCGGATATCGTTATTTTCTCACCTTCACAGATGATTTAAGCAGATATGGGTATATCTACTTAATGAAACATAAGTCTGAAACATTTGAAAAGTTTAAAGAATTTCAGAGTGAAGTTGAAAATCATCGTAACAAGAAAATAAAGTTTCTACGATCTGATCGTGGAGGAGAATATTTGAGTTACGAGTTTGGTGTACATTTCAAACAATGTGGAATAGTTTCGCAACTCACGCCACCCGGAACACCACAGCGTAATGGTGTGTCCGAACATCGTAATCGTACTTTACTAGATATGGTGCGATCTATGATGTCTCTTACTAATTTACCGCTATCGTTTTGGGGATACGCTCTAGAGACGGCCGCATTCACGTTAAATAGGGCACCATCAAAATCCGTTGAGACGACGCCTTATGAACTATGGTTTGGCAAGAAACCAAAGTTGTCGTTTGTGAAAGTTTGGAGCTGCGATGCTTATGTGAAAAAACTTCAACCTGATAAGCTCGAACCCAAATCGGAGAAATGTGTCTTCATAGGATATCCAAAGGAGACTATTGGATACACCTTCTATCACATATCCGAAGGCAAGACTTTTGTTGCTAAATTTGGAAACTTTTTGGAGAAGGAGTTTCTCTCGAAAGAAGTGAGTGGGAGGAAAGTAGAACTTGACGAGGTAACTGTACCTGCTCCCTTATTGGAAAGTAGTGCATCACAGAAAACTGTTTCTGTGACACCTACACCAGTTAGTGAGGAAGCTAATGATGATGATCATGAAACTTCAGAACAAGATACTACTTAACCTCGTAGATCAACCAGAGTAAGATCCGCACCAGAGTGGTTCGGTAATCCCGTTCTGGAAGTCATGCTACTAGATCATGATGAACCTACGAACTATGAAGAAGCGATGGTGAGCCCAGATTCCGCAAAGTGGCTTGAAGCCATGAAATCTGAGATGGGATCCATGTATGAGAACAAAGTATGAACTTTGGTTGACTTGCCCGATGATCGGCAAGCAATTGAAAATAAATGGATCTTCAAGAAGAAGACTAACGTTGACGGTAATATTACTGTCTACAAAGCTCGACTTGTCGCAAAAGGTTTTCGGCAAGTTCAAGGGATTGACTACGATGAGACCTTCTCACCCGTAGCGATGCTTAAGTTTGTCCGAATCATGTTAGCAATTGCCGCATTTTATGATTATGAAATTTGGCAGATGGATGTCAAAACTGCATTCCTGAATGGATTTCTGGAAGAAGAGTTGTATATGATGCAACCAGAAGGTTTTGTCGATCCAAAGGGAGCTAACAAAGTGTGCAAGCTCCAGCGATCCATTTATGGACTGGTGCAAGCCTCTCGGAGTTGGAATAAACATTTTGATAGTGTGATCAAAGCATTTGGTTTTATACAGACTTTTGGAGAAGCCTGTATTTACAAAAAAGTGAGTGGGAGCTCTGTAGCATTTCTGATATTATATGTAGATGACATATTACTAATTGGAAATGATGCAGAATTTCTGGATAGCATAAAGGGATACTTGAATAAGAATTTTTCAATGAAAGACCTCGGTGAAGCTGCTTACATATTAGGCATTAAGATCTATAGAGATAGATCAAAACGCTTAATTGGACTTTCACAAACCACATACCTTGACAAAATTTTGAAGAAATTCAAAATGGATCAAGCAAAGAAAGGGTTCTTGCCTGTGTTACAAGGTGTGAAGTTGAGTAAGACTCAATGCCCGACCACTGCAGAAGATAGAGAGAATATGAAAGATGTTCCCTATGCATCAGCCATAGGATCTATCATGTATGCAATGCTGTATACCAGACCTGATGTGTGCCTTGCTATAAGTCTAGCAGGGAGGTACCAAAGTAATCCAGGAGTGGATCACTGGACAGCGGTCAAGAACATCCTGAAATACCTGAAAAGGACTAAGGATATGTTTCTCGTTTATGGAGGTGACAAAGAGCTCGTCGTAAATGGTTACGTCGATGTAAGCTTTGACACTGATCTAGATGACTCTAAGTCACAAATCGGATATGTATTTATATTGAATGGTTGAGCTGTCAGTTGGTGAAGTTCCAAGCAGAGCGTCGTGGCGGGGTCTACGTGTGAAGAGGAGTACATAGCTGCTTCGGAAGCAGCAAATGAAGGAGTCTGGATGAAGGAGTTCATATCCGATCTAGGTGTAATACCCAATGCATCGGGTCCAATGAAAATCTTTTGTGACAATACTGGAGCAATTGCCTTGGCGAAGCAATCCAGATTTCACAAGAGAACCAAACACATCAAGAGACGCTTCAATTCCATCCGCGATCAAGTCAAGGAGGGAGACATAGAGATTTGCAAGATACATATGGATCTGAATGTTGCAGACCCGTTGACTAAGCCTCTCTCACGAGCAAAACATGATCAACACCAAGACTCCATGGGTGTTAGAATCATTACTATGTGATCTAGATTATTAACTCTAGTGCAAGTGGGAGACTGAAGGAAATATGCCCTAGAGGCAATAATAAAGTTATTATTTATTTCCTTATATAATGATAAATGTTTATTATTCATGCTAGAATTGTATTAACCGGAAACATAATACATGTGTGAATACATAGACAAACAGAGTGTCACTAGTATGCCTCTACTTGACTAGCTCGTTAATCAAAGATGGTTATGTTTCCTAACCATGAACAATGAGTTGTTATTTGATTAACGGGATCACATCATTAAGTGAATGATCTGATTGACATGACCCATTCCATTAGCTTAGCACCCGATCGTTTAGTATGTTGCTATTGCTTTCTTCATGACTTATACATGTTCCTATAACTATGAGATTATGCAACTCCCGTTTACTGGAGGAACACTTTGGGTACTACCAAACGTCACAACGTAATTGGATGATTATAAAGGAGTACTACAGGTGTCTCCAAAGGTACATGTTGGGTTGGCGTATTTCGAGATTAGGTTTTGTCACTCCGATTGTCGGAGAGGTATCTCTGGGCCCTCTCGGTAATGCACATCACTTAAGCCTTGCAAGCATTGCAACTAAATGAGTTAGTTGCGGGATGATGTATTACAGAACGAGTAAAGAGACTTGCCGGCAACGAGATTGAACTAGGTATTGGAATACCGACGATCGAATCTCGGGCAAGTAACATACCGATGACAAAGGGAACGACGTATGTTGTTATGCGGTCTGACCGATAAAGATCTTCGTAGAATATGTAGGAGCCAATATGGGCATCCAGGTCCCGCTATTGGTTATTGACTGGAGAGATGTCTCGGTCATGTCTACATTGTTCTCGAACCCGTAGGGTCCGCACGCTTAAGGTTACGATGACAGTTTTATTATGAGTTTATGCATTTTGATGTACCGAAGGTTGTTCGGAGTCACGGATGTGATCACGGACATGACGAGGAGTCTCGAAATGGTCGATACATAAAGATTGATATATTGGAAGCCTATGTTTGGATATCGGAAGTGTTCCGGGTGAAATCGGGATTTTACCGGAGTACCGGGAGGTTACCGGAACCCCCCGGGAGCTAAATGGGCCATGATGGGCCTTAGTGGAAAAGAGAAGAGGCAGCCCTACATGGGCCGCGCGCCCCTCCCCTCCCTTGGTCTGAATTGGACAAGGAGAGGGGGCCGGCCCCTCTCTCTCTTTTCCCCCCTCCACAAGTCCTATTCCAACTAGGATTGGGGGGGGGGGGGAACTCCTACTCCCAGAGGGAGTAGGACTCTCCTGGCGTGCCCTCCTTGGCCGGCCAACCTCCCCCCTTTAGTCCTTTATATACAGAGGCAGGGACACCCCAGAGACACACAAGTTGATCCACGTGATCTATTCCTTAGCCGTGTGCGGTGCCCCCTTCCACCATAGTCCTCGATAATATTGTAGCGGAGTTTAGGCGAAGCCCTGCTGCAGTAGTACATCAAGATCGTCACCACGCCGTCGTGCTGACGGAACTCTTTCCCGACACTTTGCTGGATCGGAGTCCGGAGATCGTCATCGAGCTGAACGTGTGCTAGAACTCGGAGGTGCCGTAGTTTCGGTGCTTGATCGGTCGGATTGTGAAGACGTACGACTACATCAATCAAACGCTTCCGTTGTCGATCTATTAGGTATGTAGATAATACTTCCCCTCTCGTTGCTATGCATCACCATGATCTTGCGTGTGCGTAGAATTTTTTTGAAATTACTACGAAACCCAACAATATTTTCATAGACAGTTCCGCCAACTAGCCGTTCAAACATGCACCGTCTTAGATACTACCTGCAGCAATTTGCAGCTAATTCTCTCTCTATAATGTCAATAGAAAAGCCGTTGTGCCGCTTTAGCAGCTCATGTGCATTTTGTCCAGAAGAATCCAATATTTTGCACCCAAGCGATGCAGAATTTGTCTGTGGAAAGCCAGATCACAAAAAAGAGTTCTTCCGCAAGAGAGATATGCTAGTGCGGCCATTCAATTCTTTTATGATACCTCCTGATATAGATAACAGCAATGATCCATGACTCGACTCTTATGTTATGGCGTATGTATTGCAGTTGTAAGATAACAACAACAATTTTCTACTTGCTTATCATCCTTGTTCAATTTTATCGATCACTAGAAAAATAAAAACTAGTATTTCGAAATTTAATGTGCACAAGAACGAGTACCATAAATGAGAAGCATGGTTTTTTTAAGAAAAAAAGGATCACCCTCAGCCTCTGCATCGGAACGAGTACTATAACTAAGAAGCATGGGTACAACTATAATGCATACGATCCACCAGCATTTTCTCTCTCTTTTATTTCAGTGGTGCAATTTCTGTTATATTTCACTCGGCCGAGGCTCCCAATGGTAATGACCAGCTAGCCTTTTGTGTTGTGGCAATGCCATGGAGACGTTAGGCTATCCTAGTGTGTTTTTCCAACACTAGAAAATATTGATCGAGTTTTTATAAAGCTCCCATGGTATCAACTGTTCCCAAACTCATCCCTCTCATCTCTCATACGATATACTCCCTCCGTTTCATAATACATGACTTTCATTTGTCAAAATATAGATGTATATAGACATGTTTTAGCATATAGGTACATCCATTTTTGAACAAATGGAAGTCAAGTATTTTGGAACGGAGGGAGTACCTCCGATCACATACCTCTGTTAATCTCCGTTGACACGGTGATTCCACGTCCCGCACTTCTCCAATTTGAAAACTCCTGGGCCAAAAGGCCGGGCTGCTGAGCCGCAATCGAGTGCACTTGGGCTTTGGCCCTTCAGCGTTCAAACAACGCTCTATCTCTCGCTTCCGTGCTAAATTTTTTGAGAACCCATCTCAAATGATGACGAAACTATCTATCACACTGAGAACTGGAGAGAACACTTCTAAGTTTTTCATCAACATTCTTGATGTGTTAGAGGAAGACCAGCCTCTCTCACACCCTGTACTCTTGAAACAAGCTTTCGCCCCCTTTATAAATAAAGACACGAACGGCCAAACTGATACATAGTGGTGAGGAGACCCTCATACAAGCAGGTCGAAAGAAAAATATAACGGCACTGATCTAGTGGCACACGTACCACTAACCCAACACCGAACAGGAAACCGGGACACACCATCCCTAACACATAACACCCACTACTACTGGACAAGACCGGAGGCGGGCCGCTTGAAGAAACCACTGGTCACCATGGTACCGAACACACCAAGCCAACTCCGAAAGGACCGCCTCACCGTAGAGGCAGCCCACTCGCTCCGGGCCGTGGAGCTCTCTCCGAAAAATCGTTATCAAAACCATCAGACAAAAGGTGAGAGAAAATGTGGCATATTGGGTCCAACATGGCAAGGTTCGCTCATCGACAGGGACGAAAACACATGAGAAAATCCTGCTGCTAGTGCACGCCAACCAAACATGTTTTCTCTCTGGCAGAAATATCTCTGAAAATTTTCTCAACACAACGGACATTCTCTACTGTTGCACCCATACCAAAGCTCCCGCACTTGTCATCAAGCTAGATTTCAAAACAGAGTTCAATTCGGTCTTCTGGCTATCCCTTCTAAAAGAAATCTGTGTTCAGTTCGGTCATCAAACTAGATTTCAAAAAAGAGTTCAAGCGCTTACAGGTGGACCTTTTCTGTCAGTAATCAGTTTAAACCTCTCCAAACCAGTCATGAGAGTTCATTGAGAAAATTAGTCAGAAAACAGGTAGATTTTTGGGGCGCCCAAGGAATGTGGTAGCAAATCCAGAATTGAACTTGAAATGTGGCAGTTTTTTGCAATTCACTTGAACTTATCCCGACTGCCTGCACCAATCCTTATGGTGCTACGGGTGCACCGTCCGTCAAAAATACACTGTACAAGTGTATTTTTTCACTTCGGTTCTGTTCTGTTTTCAGGAAAGGAGAGAGCATCAGGTTTAAGTTAAATCTACATATAAGATACTGGTTTTGTGTTGGGAATCTGTGTGCTCTCGGCTGGAGATCTAGATCTTTGCACAGAAATCATGTCATTTATTCTTCAACTAATTAAGAAAGTAATGATCATGTTTCATAGTCTGTAGTACCACAACTCTAATTTCTCGACTTAAGTTTCAAATAGCTTTTCTTTCATGTGTTGGTGTTCACAATTGAAAATGCCTTGTGAATCTTGCTCCCGGTGGTCTTATTCTCAGGGCAAAGCTGGTTGAAGCAGAACTCAGTTTTCTTGCAGCGAGCTATTCAGTCCCCTTTTCATTTCTTTCTCAGCCTACACCTTTTTTCTTAGTGTTTAATGATGACTTTTCTTATCTTACTAGAGTATTTCTTATGAGTAATTTGTGACAATGAATTTGTAATCATGGGTGGCAAAATCTTTCTACCCTTCCAAAAAAGTTGGCATGCACTGGCATAGGAAGCTTAGCTAGCACTTCACATTATAATTCACACAGAGTGCATGGCTCCCTGTACTACCAGTCTACCACACATTAGGTGCTACCATTTTCTTAAAACCACTTTTAAATGTTTCAAAAAATTCAAACAATTATGAGTGTTAGCAAGACACATGTCTACAATCTGTAAGAATTTCAAGTCAAAATTCAAAATGCACATCAAGAACAAAAAAGACAAATTCTAATGTGAAGTGTCATTTTGGTTTTTGTTAAGAAAATCTGTGAAAACACTTTTTTTAAAGAACAAATCACCTGATATTTGTAATTGTTAAGCTATAAGCTTATCCAAACATCTATCATCAGTAATGTATTAGCAAAAACTGGCATTTTCTGAAAGCACGAGAGAATCCTTTAATGTACATGGTGACAGCCCAAATTATTTTTTATAGATGCCCATATATATCCATATTCTTTTCTCCCCAGCACATGTAAGTTGAAAGATTGTTAGTCAAAAGCTAGCTAGTTTATTTTTTGGAAGTTAATGGCTAATTAATATAACCAGGGAACCGCAAATTTGCTAATAATTCAGAAGCTCAAATTCGCATTCCAAAGATTTTCTCAGCCGTTGTACAGACAAGGCAATGTCCAGAATCCATCAACGCGCCCAGTGCCAACATCCAACCAGCCTACATTGACGAAGCAGTTCAGATCCAACAACCATCACACACATGGACCAGGGAACGTCAGTGTCAACAAAACACTCTTGTCTTAAGAAATTAACTTTGAGAACGAGGTCTTGGTTAACATGGATCAGGGCTGCTCAATGCTGATTTTCGCATTGCAGGCAGTCGGTACCAACGCCTGCACCAGCTCACCGACCCTCGGATGATCTTTCCGGCAGTAGATTTTGATCCTCTCGATGCAAGGGTGGCTGTCTGAGCCTGACAGCGGCGCTCTCCTTGTTGACGGCAAGGCTTTGCATATGCTGCATTCCTCCTGCAGAATATCAACATGAAGGTAGTATCAGTAAGAGTTCTAGCAGATCAACAGGTACTTGGACATACTTCTGAGCAAGTACCATTTTGAGCTTCAGAGTTAGCTCCTTCAGCTTGTCCGAGCGCTGGAGAATACTGTGCAGTGGGTAGAAGTCAGCAGTCATGACCCAATCGCCCAGGACCAAGCTTGTCAGATTGCTGAACATGGGGCATGTTGGCAAACCTCCCTCAAATGCGCGCTTCAAATTCATCCATCAGACACGAAACCAGCATGTTACAGAGTTGCAAAGAAAACTTAATACCAACATATACGAGGCATTCCTAGACTAATAGCAAAAATGGCATGTTTCATCATATGGGTAAGAAAAGAAAAGAACCCGTTCTTACCTCATGTAATGGCGCATGCAACTCCAACGTTGTGGCATGTGAAAGGCCATCAAGTAGATGATGCCCCACTACTACTGTGTCCCTATGATAAAAATGTTTGGATACTAGACTAATCGAAGCTGTTACCAGAGAAGACAGATCCCTAGTTACTATACCACCAATGTCTGTGTCAAGGATAGAGAGATTGGTAAGGTTCCTAGCACAAATCAGGAGACTGGGGGTGAGGTAGCACTGACTGATATGCAGAACCTTGAGTGACCTTGATGAGATCTCCTCATGGCCCCAGAAAGTGCACAACTTCAGCCCTAAATGTTCAAGCACAGGGCAGTCGTAGTTCAACGGCCTAAAAAACCCATGTCTCAACATGGCAGCTTGGAGCCTGATTGTTTTCAGGTGCTGAGAAGGAAATATTGCTGTCTTATCCAAACTGAGAGGTCCAGAAATATCAAGGACACGAACTTTGTGCATGATGGCATGACGAATCCACACGGAACATTTGGTACAATCAACGCAGCAGGGAGAGATTCGGGCTTCATCCAAGGAAGCGGTATAGTCGCGCAAGAGCAGCAAGCAATCAATGAAATTCTCCAACTTGCTATTATCCACGAAGTCTTTGCCGTCGATGCGGATGAACGGTGTAGAGCACCAAAGAAAGCGCCATCTTGGTGAGAGAAGGCTTGTGCGCACGACCTGGGGCATCGGCAGGAAGGACATCACATGGTGGAGCAGATCGTCGGACAGGCTGCTGAGCCTGTCAACACCATTCCTGTTGCGTCCCACACTCTTTGAGCCACAGGGAATGGATGTTGGTGCCGACATTTCGTCAAACAGGACGGCTGCATGAATCCACAAAGGGCAAGGGCAATGCTAAATAATCAAAATCACAGGTATACACATTGCAGAAACCCTAGATACACACGAGTAAATGAAACTGTTTCAATCATGAAGCAACGGTGTTGACAATCACACAATGCATCCTTATGCAAACGCATACAGTTCAGGAAAGGGAAATACATATGCAGCCTTGAGAGAAAATTGTGGAAAGTTTAAGCTGCAATAAGCTCAGTATTGGGCTAAAGAATAACATAAATAGCCCAGTCAAGTCTCACAAACATTTCAGTTCAGGAAATATGTTCCAAATGTGCAGATTTGAAAGCAATGGCGTCAGTTATTCAGTTGTATATAAGCAGGAAGTAGCATTGCATGATTTGCATCAATGGCGGTATGACATGAACATGGATTGGCATCAATTCTACTGTATGGCAGTATAGGCAGAAGCTCTGTATGCAACAGTTTTATTCAGCTTCATCTTCCCAGATCTGCAGGAAGTTCAATTGTACCTTGCTTAACTTGCTACGGCACCCTGCGGGTTGGAGGCGAGCCGGCGAGGGGAGGGGACCGCGCGGCCAGCCGGCGCCGTGATGGGATCGGGCTAGCTGGCGTCGGCGTCTCCGCGACACCTGACAGGGGAGAGGGGGCGAGCGGGGGGGGTGAGGGAGGGCGGCCGATCGGCGACGTCTGGCAGGGGAGCGGCGCTGGCTGCGGCGGCGCCTCGCTTCTCTCTCTGACGCAGGAGAGGAACTGTTTCCTTTTTCTTTCTTTCAGCGACACGAGAGGAAGTGACGGGAGCGGCCTTGCTGGGCTCAGGCCATGCCACCGTTTTTGGGCCACAAATCTGTAAAATATGACACGAACATTTTTTTGAATTTGCTAACTCACACAATTCTGGGAACAACAATTTTTGAATTGATGAACTTTCTGGAATTCGCGATTTTTTTTCAAAATTTATAATTTTTTCAAAACCCGTTATGATTTTTGAAATTCACGAATGCTTTTTAGTTCAAGAACTTTCTCAATTTTGTGAACAAGTTTTGAATACACGAACATATTTCAATTTCACAGACATTCTTTAAATCCGTGTACATTTTCAAATTCATTAAAAATTGAATTCATAAACTTTCTCAATTTTTTTGAACAATTTTTGAACTCGCAAACATATTATCGAATTCGTGAACAATTTTTTGTAGTGACAAACATTTTTTCAATAAATATTTTGGATCCGTGACAATTTTTTGAATTTATCAACATTTTCTACACTTGTATTTTTTATTTCTTCAAAATTTTCTACGCTTATGTTTTTGAATTCATGAATACTTTTGCGAATTAATAAATATTTTTAAATTCAAATAAAACCTACTAGCATTGAAAGACGGTATGCAGAAAAACCAAAATAAAATGTCGGCTTGCTGGGATACTTTTCCGAATTAATGAACATTTTTTTGTGAATCAGTCTCTGTAAATTCTTAAGCTTGCACTTGGGTCGATAAACCAACCCAAGAGTTTGTTTCCTCTTGCCTTTGCTTTTGAACTATGCAACTCCGTTTGATGATCAATAGAATGCGCGAGAAGACTTTCCTAGGAAAAAATGTAGGCCTTACGCACCACACCAATCAACGAAAAATGGGCTGAGCAGGAAATATCTTAGATCAAACATGCCCTCATACAATTGCGCCCAATGCGCGTACAAAATCCGCTGTTTGTGAATGTATGTATACCAATACAGTTCTGTTTACAACAACAATAGTGATAAGCTACTCCCAACGGGGAGGAACACAAAAAATGTACTGAGTTCAAAGGGAGATCTATAGAGGAATTATTTCGAGACGGCAAGTGTTCGAGGGGTGCAGGTGAACAAATGAATGTAAACGGCACGGTAGTCTGGCGATCACTCCGACAGGAAGATGGATTTGCACTGCTGCACAGTGTCATTGGGGCTGGTAACTGCACATGTAAACGGTCAGTCAGCACCAAATCCCGATAAATAAATCATGGGTGGGACTCGGCTAAAAAACTGGGCCAGACACCAGCTCTAGTCTCGCTAACAAAGCGGAGTAACAGAGTAATGTTTTGCAACTAAATTACAATGGGAGCTGTGTAATGTTTCTGAAGGGCTATTGATGCCCTATTATTTACTCGGTTACAGCCCGAGGTGCACTCTTCAGGGACGAATATGACTTGAAAAGGTGCTACTCCGGATGATTAGATATGATGGTGAAAAGGTAGTTTCTGACAGCCACTACAGCTCGATCATCAACAATTCAGAGTGGTTAGATATTAATGATACTGCCCTCATGGTTGAGCACAATGCCAAATATGGAATCAGTTGGCAACTAATAATATCGTTTGCTACAAAGAGGTTCTCTCTGTCTCTCCTGTTTACTTATTAACCAACCCTTCGAGAAATCTCCTGTTAAGCTATGATATTTTTTACAATGCAAAATTGCTCGTTCAGGGATGTCCTCTATATAAATATAAATGCCTCCTAGATTTCATAACCATCAGAAGAATAGCTTTTAACATACAACGAGCATACCTGTATGACCAACTGTTCTGTCAGATTCAAATATCTCATGATCATTGCCACCCTATTAAATATAATCAGAGGAAAAACGAATGTCAGTTTCAGTTTGTAGTATACAGTACAGCTAAGTTTGTACTGTAGTAATTAAATGGGATGTCGTTAACAGTGGCTTGAAAAGTTTATCAAACAACATCTTGTGTGCACAAAGGTACTTCAAAAAAAGAAAAGGAGATTTCTTTACTTGGAAGCACTGCACAACTAAAGTATCTTACCTTGTAGGTTTTGTCCCCAAAGAAATGGATTTCTTTGAATTCTTCCAGATATCTCAAGCAGTAGGTTTTGTCCCAGCCTTGTGGGAATACCTGAATTCAGTGATGCAGTAGTAAATACCAAACTGAAGATTTCTAGCAGATTTTTATGAGTTCAGAACACTTACATCAAAACTGATCTGCCCTCCAATAGAAAAAGTCAGGTTCAGGTGTGCAAACTTTTCACGAAGCACTGACACCATTTTAGGCCGAACGTTATGTACCTAAACAAAACGAGTCGGTTCAGTTTCATGTTTTTCTAATAGCTATCCCCCCTTTCTGATTATTGACTAACTACTTGTTCTTATAAGACAATCTGTACCTTATCATACTTCTCAAAATCATCACGTTCTTCTTGACTACAGTTCCTCCCTATAGGCGACACATTGATCATTCCACTCCTGAACTCTATGAATGTACCCCTGTGGAAACATTTACTTTACCCGGTCAGTAAAGGGCAAGCGTCCGAGGGAATTCTCGAACAGGATTCCGCACTGACCTTTTAATTGGGATATCCAAATCCGCGATGTAATGAAGAGTGAAGTTAATGAATTCCTGCAAAGAACACATAAACATCACTACCAAGGCCTCAAAACTCATCTTCAACAGCAGTACAAGAAAAAAAAACGTCACACAACACAGGCTCACCTTAAGCTGGTCATCTCCAAGATACGTTTTCAAGCTCTGCAGAGTGAAGAACACCAGGCAAAATTCAGTTGTACATCTGTGCTAAAACAGCGCGCATTATGCGGCGTGGGCACTTACTTGCGTCCCGATGAGCTTGCCGTCCTTGTGCGCGACCAGGCCGTTCTCGGAGAAGACGTAGTCATAGTCGGTGATGACTGCAGTGGGGAGAACAAATATCAAGCTCAGTCTTGCAGTTACAGTTACAGACAAGGTGAGTAAACAGTGCGGTTAGGGGGGACTCTGAATCCAAGCAGAGTGTCCTGCTGAATCCAAGCAGGGCGGGTACCTGATTTGCCGAGCTGCTCGGAGATCTTGACCAGATCGGATCCCCCCACCACGCCGACGGTCACATTCTGCTCCCAGGAAGAAAACCAGAGTGCCACAACCCAGACATACAGTGAGCAATCTCGCCTGAGAATTGTACGGAAAAGAAACTGAAACGAGAGAACGACAGACAGGGTCACATTCGGGCCTCACCTCGCGCAGGCGCTTCATGAACTCGAGCATCTCCGGCGTCACCTCCTTGCGGGGCGCGGTGAGGGTGCCGTCGACGTCGAAGAGCGCGAGCACACCGGCGTCCCTCCTCGCCGCCGCCATCTTCCTCCTGCTGCTGAGGCTGCTACGAGGAAGAAGAAGGGACGGGGCGCAGCTCCTCGCGGCGGCCGCGTGATATAGCGCCCCCGGGGTGGTCGCCGGGAGGAGGAGGTGGAGGATGCGTGCGGCGGAGAAAGAAGTCAGCTTTGCGGCGCGGATCCAGATGCGCCGGGGCTGCTCCTCTATCTCTTCTCGCTCCCCCCACGAGGCCACGAGGCGGCGACGGCGACGACGGGGATGACGTCGGCCCACGCGGGTCGGCGCGGGCCGACGACCGGGCGCCACGTCAGCCGCCTCGACGTGCTTCCGGCGACGTGGCGGTCGCGGAGTGGCGCACTGCGCGCAGAGTTCGTATCCACACCCCCCACGTAGGAGACACGCTGGGGCTAAAATCACTATGGACTTTTTTTACCGCACACATTATATTAATTGAATTATTAATTAATACTCTCTCAGTAAAGAAATACTGAACTAAACGCTCTTATATTACTTTACAGAGGGATACTAAAAAACAGAATACAACTGCATATAAAACTAGCAGAAAGACGAAAACATGACAAATGTTCACGAAACATTGCAGAGCAAACCGCACATAGAAAACATTACAAATAGGTCCTTTGAGCATCCTCGCGGTCAAACACAATGTGGTAGCCCGCATGTGAAAAAATGTGTTAGCCAACTCCAACCAGGCAGATCGTTTCCGACCAGTTTTCGTTCGATGCATAACGAACATAGTTCACATGAAAGCCTCTCACGCGCCCAAGAGACATCGATTGATTATCGGCAGGAACAAAAGTGCTCGCGACGGTTGTTCTTCCTGAAGCATGCTGAACCACAGCACCGATTACTTAGCCGGTGCAAGCTCCTCCCCCGTCAGCCTGTTGTCCTCCATGGGCCCAGGCCCCTCCATCTCCCCCTCCACGAACTCGGCCATCTCTCGTCGACGATGTAGCAAAACATCGCCGGCTACAATGAGCAAAGCCCTTGGAGCGAGACATGCAAATGAAAGGGGGAGGATGTGCAATGAACGTCGCGTCTGAATTGCCCGTAAAACAACAAACTTATAAGAAAATGTAACCGCCTCAAAGAAAACATCAAAGCGCCAAGACACACCAGGGCCACGACAAATCGACATAATGCCCCAGCCAAACTACCGGGTAGCCGAAAGGGCCAGGCAAACACCTCCCATAGGCCCCTTCAAAAAAACACCTCCCATAGGCAGCACAACGGCTAAATGGCCATCCGCACAGCTGGGTAGCCAGAAGACCCAGACAAGCGCCCCCAGCCCGCACAGACGGCTGGACATCCCTCTGCATAGCCGGCTGGGTGCACCAGGCGAGTGCGCATGTCTAGCTCGCGGAGAACAATGCTTGCACGGACGAACCAACACCCATAGAGCCAGGCGCACGCACTATGCCCCGCTTGCCCGACCAAAGCTACCCGGCATGGACCGCTGAGCCGGGTTGCCCAGGCACGCATCTTGGATGCCTAGCCCCATGTACGAGCCGTCTAAGACGGACACAACATACGGCCAGTGGAGCGATCGCAACGCATGAACCGCTTGTCGTGACCGGACGAGCCTGGTGTGGGGCGTACACACCGACAGGCGGGCTCGGCCAGGCTCTGGCATGTAGGCTTGTGCACGCCCAATGCCACCCAGCAAGGTCGCTCGATCTTCAAGTTCTACACGCCGATGTTGTAGATAAATCAAAAGAAGGTCAACATGGATACACGGCCAAGGTCATAGAAGGTTACAATTTCATCCAAGAGTTTTCGGCCGATAAAATTGATCTAGTCTTCAATGAGGTGATCCATGTGAATATCTTCTCTGTCAGCGCAGTCTCCCCAGAGTTAATAAGGCTTTGGGTACTTCAAGGAGCTTCAGATCGCCTACTCCAGCATCGTAAAGTGTCCTTACTCGATCTTTTTACATGCACTGCCACAACCTGGAAACCGGAAATAGTAGGAGCTCATCTTGGACTACTGTTCCCGTGCATGCTTGTGAATCATCCATGTAAGGACACCTTACTAGTGCCATATTGTGACAAGTAAGTCGTTAACATTCACTCATTTATTTTGAAACATATAAATGACCTTCTGGTTTCACCTCATCAATGCCAATTTCTTCTTTTTTTGCGCAGCGACCGATATTGGATCGTAATCACGCTACTGCCGACGCAGGGCTTGGCTTATTTTTTCGATTCGACGAGACACCCTAAAAAGCAATGGACCAGATTGAAGAAGGTTCTAAATGATGCTCTAGCCAAGTGTAAGAACTACAACGAGACGATAACAAAGCATTCCGAAATTAAGTTCTTCACTAGCGCTTGTTGCTATAGAAAACCAAATGTCAAATCCTCTCATAGGTCTTGCTATTGTGCCATGGCCATCATATACGACTTATTGAAGAAAAGCAAATATTTGCAAAAACATAGCCAGATCGTCAAGTGGTCCGAAGAGATGGAGAGGGACATAGACATAGGGGAATTATTAACAGAATATGAGCGCATCCAAAAGGTGTTGGCCAAAATCATTAACAAAGAGGTTCTAAATGAGGACAGAGAGCATAATTGGTTCGCTGCCAAAAGTTGGCATGACAATATTTGGCAAATGTCAAATGTTGGCTACCAACTTTTCTTGTCAATCTCAGAAAAAGTTGCCAAATTTTGGTGACTTTTGATTTTGCCAAATGTTGGCTTGCCAAATATTGGCAATGCAGAATGTTGGCATCAAACCAATTATGCTCGGAAAGTTCCACTACGAGCCAGAGCGAGATGAGAAATGACTTCACCGAGTCGAAGACATATTGCGGTCATCGATTGCGAGCGAATAGTCAAGTTGATACATACACCTCTTCAAAACAGCGTGATTCGTTGTTCATTATATGAGTTGAGACATGCATGTTTTTATTTGTTGCCCTGCACTTCTTATACTATATGTTTGCTCCATTAATGCTCTTAATTATTGTATCACCATTGTAATATGATTGTTTGAATGCTAAGACAATATTCTATATATGTAATGCAATGGGATGATCAAGTGCAAATTATTGCAACAATGCCATTAAAATGCTGCCACGACAGCAGAATAACGCTGTCGCGACAGCAATTCTTCTATATGCCTAGATCACTACCAGTAGCGAGTGGCAAAGGTGCATGCCAATGCTGCTACGCACGGCAGTGGCGAGCAGAGACCAATGCATCACTCGGTAGCTACAATAGTCGTGGCGGGCGGTACAACCCACCCGCCACTACAGTAGTGCAACCAGTGGCAGGCCCTCGCCCGCCATTGATGCCATCTTAGCAGTGGCGGGAGGTCCGTAGCGGGCACCCCTGAGAGCCTTGCCTGCCACTGCTAGGCATTCCTGCAGTAGTGACTTGGTGTTGGCACCGTCTGTCTGCACCGAGGGAGTGGAAATGAATACATCTGCTTCTACTCAAGGCGATGACTAAAGACGTAGAAATGGGTGAAAAATCATATTTTATTAGGCTTATCTAAGAAACGAAAATGAATTTCAACATCTAGGTGGCAATACTCGACCGCCAATATGGAGTTTATCGGTTTGAGTCATGGAAAGAAAAACAAGAGAAGAAAAGAAGAAAATGGAAGAAAGAAAAGAAAAGAAATAAATAAAAGGAAAGAAAAGCAAAGTAAAGAAAGAAAGAAAGAAACTCAGAAAGAAAGAAAAGAGGAGACCAAAGATAGGAAAAGAAAGAAAAAGGAAAGAAAAGCAAAGCAAAGAAAGAAGGAAAAGAAAGAGAACAAAAGAAATAAAAGGAAAAAAAGAAAAGAAATAAAAGGAATTTTCCCATAGCGTTTCTACTTGGCCACTAAGCAAACATTTGGGCCCGCGACTTGGCCCAAACTCCAGCCACACCCATTTCATCCTCAAATTTTGAACCCGCCGCATATAACCCTAGCTCCCCTTTATACCTTGCCTCCTCCCCCGCCGCCGCCGCCCCGACCTTACCTTCCATCACCGCCTCCAATTCTCAACCCTGCCAACCATCGGCCCCTCCTTCCCCCGGCGCACCTCCTCTCCCCTTATCCTCCTATCTTCGGCCCATCCGAGCTTCCTCGCCAAAGCCTTCCAAGATCCTCCCACCTCCCTCGACACGTCCTCCCCGTCGCCGAGCTCCACCGCCGTTTGAGATCCGCCTTCCACCCTGGTTCCACCCGCCACTCTCACCGTCGTCACTACCCCAAGGTAAGCCGCCATTTTTATTTCAATTTTTTAATGCCTTTTGTGATTTGTGATGGTGATGAATGGTTGTATGGTAGTGACGTACATCATATATGTGAAGTGGTTGCATTTTTTTTTTGCTTGGTTGCAAATTTTCATGTTCGTATGAAATGTGAATTCATAAATGAGAAGAGAGATGAGGGAAAAGAGAAGAGATAAAAGGGAGGAGAGAAGAGAGAAAAGGGAAGAGGAAATAGGGAGGAGAGAATAAATATAAGAAGAGAGATTGAGATTTGCTATGCAAATTTTGTATATGTCAAAACTGCATATGCCATTGCTAATTTTGCTATGTCAAGAAACATTGTATGACATTGCAATTGTTTCCTATTGCTATTTTTTATATGTAAAGAGACATGGTATGACATTACAAAATTGTCTTGTAAATAAAATTTTAGTGTACAATTTTGATATGTAAGTGTTTATGTGTGTATGTGTGAGTTATGAAAAATGAGTTGTTTGGCTAAAAACCACCGTGTGTGTGTGTGTGTGTGTGTGTGTGGTTCAAAACAGTTTCTGTTTAAGTGTGATCTTTTTCTTGTATGACATGTCAAATTTTGTTGCAATGTAAAACCTTTGTGGTGGTGAATCTTTAGGGATTGATCGTTCTTGTAGGCCTTTCAACAGGAGAGACACCGGTCTTTGTCCCCGGCCATGCTTCAAGGGTAATATCTCTATTCATGTGTATGTTCATTTATTTTTTACATCACCTAGTCAAGTAACATAGATGTATCCCATTTCTTGGGAGTTATATCATAAATATGCAAGTCTTCGCATATTTATTAAAATACCCTTTCAAATTGTTTATGATTTTTGGATAACGAGGATGTATAGATTGTGCTTGTTTCCATGATCTCCTCCATTCCAAGACAAAGTTTCAATAGCATCCCCCTGTTGTTATCAGAATACTCATTCTCTTGTCTTGTTGTCAAGATGTGTACACTACTACAATGCTGCTAAATCAGCAAAATGGTTATTCAGTGCGTCCGGTTCAGTGATCACAACCCGCATCACTAGCCAGCCAAAAACTGGTCTGTGTTGACTCACAACTGATGGCTGGAGCATTAGTAATGTAATTTAGAGGACATCATCACTAACCAGTACTTCACAATTGACCGGTCAGTGATATCTTTAGAAAAATACCCCAAAAATAGCAGAATCTCAATTCAAATACGAATAGTTGAGCCACATATACACATGCTTGTAATCAAACATAGAACTAGGAAGACTATATGAAGCACAACAAGAACATCACTAACATACAAATCAAACTCGAACATTATGAAGCGTGTCAAACAAAAATATCACTAAGTCGTAAACTAACTCGCAATGTGCTCTACATCACCGTCGATGCATGTGACCATCAGTTACCCATGCCTTCACACGATCTAAAAGGTTCATACAACCATGTAAACCTCTAATCATCAACTTCAAAATTGAAATGATGAACTATAGAGAATAGAATGTTATTCAATAGAAAGTTAAATAACCAAGTTACAATGAATGAATTGTGTGCACATGTTGACATTGTGTAAAACCAAATGAACATACAAGTGATATGGCTGTTACAATTTATAAGTTTGATAGAACATACTCCCTCCGTCCGAAAAAACTAAAAAACTTGTCCCTCAAATGGATGTATCTAGCACCAAGTTAGTGCTAGATACATCCATTTGAGGAACAAGCTTGGGACAAGTTTTTTCGGACGAAGGGAGTACAAGTGACATGATTGTTTATTTTACAAAATTTGACAAGGGTCAAAAGATTGTCATATTGCATCGTCTCTAGAGGTCGCATACGTACATTGAATTAAGATGAAAAAAACAAAGTTGTTCAATTTGGTGAGGAGAACAACTTTCTTGTTGGGCAATTTTTCTTTTAAATCCATCTTGAGGGCCGAATAAGCGACGCCATACACCAGACTAATGTTTTGTGCCTCAACAATGTTGTATTCTAACTTTGGAGGTATGCGATTGTATGGAATCAGGCGATTGTATTCTAACTTCGGAGGTTGCATATCACCTCGGATGGAGATGGCCTATAAACTAATGTTTTGTGCCTCAACAATGTTGACAACTTTCATGTATTGATCAACCCTTCATAAATGGACCTTAGGTTTCACCAATGATATATATTGTGTGTGTGTGTGTGAGAGAGAGAGAGATAGAGAGAGAGAGGGATACTAACTGAGATATGCCCATGGTGATGTCCGACAGAGAAAAGCGAGGAGAGGGGTTGATGGCTGCCGAGAAACCCATCATCAAGGCACATCACCTTGGCAATGGCAACATCGAGGTGCGTCTCTTTTCTCCCATGTTGTTTTGTTCAGGTCTACTTTGTTTCCAGGTTAGTATGATCAACATATACCGAATGACCTCTTCGTTCTTGCACGCTTTGTAGTACTACACATCTCCTATTACGAGCATGATGTCCATGATGAAGAACAAGGTCACGCAATACCGCAGGTTCAAGAAGCGCGTGATCAGGGGGAGGTCAACGTGTGGTGATGTGAAGACACTACAGGTGAGCGATGAATTATGTGTGATACAGACTTACATAGATGTTGTTGATGGTGTTGAGATCTGAGGTGTGAACCACGGTTGTGTTATATGTTCAGGGCAACTATAGCTGGATCCCGGAGGGTTGGGCAATGGAGATAAGGGCTGAAGGGGAGGGGGTGAACAAAAAAATATTCAAGGTATGTAAAACAAAAAAAAATGCACTTGTTTAATAGTTTCCAGCAGGTGGTGAATAGCTTGATTATGTGGCTAGCCTTGGCAAACTATATTGTTTGGACACTTTTTGCAACAGAAAATGTCTGACATTTCATATTTCATTGTGTAGAGCCTTATTTATACATTCATCCAAGATGTACTCCCTCCGTTCCACAATACATGCCTTCCGTTTGTCAAAATATAGATGTATCTAGACATGTTTTAGTATATAGGTACATTCATTTTTGGACAAATGGAAGCCAAGTATTTTGGAACGGAGTAGTATTGATTACAACCACGACAACGACATTGCACAAATACACCTCTTTTCTTTTTCTAAAAAATGATTTGGAATAGATGGATCATTGTATTTAGTTATATATGTGTGTGAGAAATTAAATGGCTAGATAATATAACATATATTTTTATCTTGGAATGCACCATTAGTCAGATGAGAACCAAGCAAAGATACTTGTTCATCTAAGCAACTCACTAAACTTGAACATACCCTCATGCAGTTCTTCGTCCATAAGTCCTCCGGGGTGCGATTTACAAACAAAGATGATGTAGAGGTCTTTGAAAAAATAGTACGAGTGCCAAAGATGCCACTGCCATCCAAAGAAGATGGGTCTAAACAAGATGTGTCTAAAAAAGACGTGCTGCTCTTTGAAGAACCAATAAAAAAGAGGAAGACCCCCAGAGCCTGCAAAGACGCAGTAGAGTGCGACACGAGCTCTCAGGATAACGTATGTACATCTCTACATAGCACCACATACATACATACTTCTAGTGTGATCTTAATGCTATAAATTCTCAAGACTTCTAACATTCAGTCTTATGTATTATAGATGATTGCACAGCTTGACTTCTATACTGAGCGTTTGTCCGCTGGATGGGTGAAGGAAACCTACTTCAGACCAGACGACAAAAAAAAGAAAGACACGGTATATCTAAACATGTCATATTGGCCTATTTTTTTATTAAATATGCATGCAAATTGCAAACATACGCTGTGCTTATCCATTTTTTTCATTGGTTTCAGTTTTCTATTCTTTAATCCTTTTGGTCTTCTGCAGTATTTTACCGACCCTTCTAGTTCTGAGTATCTCGTGTTCCGTACGAAGAAGGATGCAACGAAATACTTCTGGACTGGAGAACGTCCTAAAGATTCCTGGAAACCGACACAGAGTGTCACCAAGAAGTACAAAGACTTGCTTGGTAATTGTTGCTCCTGTTTTTTCACAACTCGTTGAGATGTACTCCCTCCGTAAAGAAATATAAGAGCGTTTAGATCACTTACAGAGGGAATACTGTTCTCGCCAAAGTTTCATATAATGAGAGGAGATATCTAGTGGGTTCTCTTATCTTTTTTACGGTGCTTCCATGCAAACCTACATTTCTGAATTTTCTGACAAAGTTGAGACAAGATGTGTCTAAAGTTCCCACATAATTTAATTTCAAAACTTGATACATATATAAATAAACAAAAAAAATGATATGAATAGTTACAAGCATCAAATATTCACAACAAATAACTGTGTACTTTTATCTTTCTTTCTGTTCTTGAGTTGTGAATCAAATTTGGTCTTCAAATTATGTATCATGGCTGTTGCACCATGTCTCAAGGTTGTCTTTTTTACATACAAAAAATTTCTTTTAGATTGTGCGTTTGTTCTTAGTAGATAGTGGAGAAATACCGTCAAGGAGGAAGCATCAGGAAAAAATGATGATTTTTTGGGAGCACGTATAGGACGTGCACTCAGGCACTAATAAGCTCATAGCTCATCCTTCTTTTTACAAAATTGCTTCCATTTCATTATTCTTTCCCCTCTTTTTTTGGCGGGGGATTTCATTATTCTTTCCATCCTACCTATTAATTTGACTCTTTTTTTTACAGTTATAGTTGCAGATGAAAAAGACTTAGACGGTCAACATGAGCCCAAGCAAAAGAAGCCTAAGACTACAAGCACCGAAGCCGACGAGGCAATGACCTGCTCACAGGCTGGGCTGCTAGGAATCAATCAAGGCCAAGAGAAAAATTGAAGAAAATCAGTGAACAAAACTAGAGTGATCAATGGCAGCATTTTTCCCGCTTAAACAAAAAGAAAAAGGAACACTGTCGTTGCGAAGCTATTTCCACCTTGTGTTGTGAACTTAATTATATGGTGGGTTTGTCGTGAAACTTGCAACCAAAGGTGGCAGTCGTAGGAGGTTTTCGTCCCATTGTCCGACTCCGAGTATGGGATTGGACCTCCTCGGTGTGTTGAACCTTGTTTGCTTTTTTTCTATTTTTGCTTTTGTGTTTTACCTCCTGAGAACTTAGCCTTGCCGTGGAACAGAATGATTTTGTGAATTGTTTAATTGGTGCCGAAATGTATTTGGATTTTCTCTGATTTTACTCGTTTCCTGAACTGTAATCGTCTATACGGCATTACATGGCTCTGGTTCTGGCAGACAGGTAGGTTTTAACAACGAAACATCATAAGCATTTAGGCATTAAGGAGCTCAAGCTGTCGATCAAAAGGAATTGTGTGTGTATTTATCTTTATCTTTACCTAATAATAAAGGACGGAAACTTTCATAGTTCTCCATACGTTACCCTTTTATATTCGTTAATTTTACGTTAATCATAAAGATTGACGACCGAGATTTAAAAGTAGATCTATGTAATAGATTGAGAAAAAACTCCACATCTCCTCTTGCAATACGAGAAGAAAACCGAAAACAAAAGCGTGCGTGCACACATGCACAGATACGTTTCATGTACGGTTTGGTTCACGTCTCATGCTCGGTTTTTGTGTGTACAAAGATCTGAAAAATCTAACCCATAGAGCAAACCAGCCAACAAAATCTCGGCAGCCCACGAAAGACTCCCGACCCAAACCGTATCCCTCTCCCAAGTGCCAACACGCCGCCCAATCGACCCCCGTCCTCCGCGTGCGCTCCAGGCGCTGCAGGCCAAGGCCGGCATCGTCGTCTCCTCCATGCTCACCTCATAGACTCCAAGCGGATCTCCGCCAAGTTTCCGTCCATCGTGCAGCCCTGGTCCTCACTCTGGCGAGTACTTCCCAGATTCCCCTGCTCGCCTCTCCATCAAGGTTTCGAAGCTTTGGGCAACCTTGGGATCCGGTGCCGGCGGGTCCGAGTCACTCTCTGACCGGAGGCGCAGATCTCCACGCTCCGAGATAAGGTCGCTTCCCTGGAAACCACGTTGGGCATGCAGCGACTGGTCTTTTCCGAGCTAATTGGGTAAACCACCAGGCTCGGACGGACACCATGCCGGCGGCGCACTTCCCAACTTAGTCTTCGTAGGAGACCGACGTTGAGGCAAGCCTCAAGATGTCTGTGGCTTACGGCGCGTTCATGGATGTATTGCACTTCATCAATCCGTGCATTCACAACTTTTCTAGGCCTGGTGTAATGAGTATGAAATGATATAAGAACTTGGAGAAGAAGAGCGAAGACGCTAGAAAGGTTTTGTTTTCAAGGAATGCACATACAAACTAGCTCTGGCAATGATGACTTCAGGTATGGACATAGAGATCATGCTCGGCCAACAGTCAAAAGCTGGGGTTGTACGTAGCTCAGTCTTGGAGAGGTACTCGCCACTTTGCTTGATTGATTGAAGATTGACTGTCTTTCATTATTATATATAGTCTTACTTAAATCTCATTGTTTCAAACAGTCAAATATAACTTTATGGTGTCGCATGGTTCGCCGGGGCGGCGCCCAGCCGGACCATGTTGGTATGACGCAGTGAGACGGGGATCAGCAGCGCGGTGGGGGCGTTTTCCTGCATTCGTGCTGAGACTGAAGGAGCAGACTGGGAGCGATGAGTACTTGTTGCACTAGCTATTGGAGGGCTGCGACCAAGACCTTAAAAGTATTGCCTTTTGAAAGCATAGTATTTTGTTTTCAAGAATAGTGATTTTATCCTGTAAAAGTAAACAAATTATTTGCACCATGGAAACTTATAGCATGCTATAGTGGCATTTTTTTTCTTGTGAGAACATTTTATATTTCTCTGAGTATGGAGATTATGGTTTAAACAAAGATTACATTATGTGTACACCTTGGAAGATGCTAATGCATGTTCTTTCTTTTCTCAATGCAGGCCAACTGAGTTGGATTGAGCATCTTGATTGAGAAGGTTGTATATCTGACATATTGCATGATAACACATGTTGTTGCCACATTAATTTCATATAGAATGACAAGCTTATCATACATAACATGTAGACGGTGAAAAAGCAATGACGGAAAAGAGCACCGACATTTTTTGAGCTCACAAAAGACTTATCTTAACGATTAAGTTTTTCTTCCGAAATTACTACACATGCAGTACTTTTATTCTGACGTGAGTGTGACTATGAATCCAATGTTGTATGTATTTTGTTGCTAAGTGTGGATGGTTTGATCTTGAACCTTGTACAAATATCCGATGAAAAAAATGGTATGTATAGCGTCATTGATTTTCTTGAGTTGTTTAACAACTAGATTAATTCAGTGTTTCCTTCCTGTTCTTCCAGCAAAGCTTTTTGGCAGAACTTGATCTTGAACAGTTTGTGAAGTCCCAGCTTTATTAACATCCCTACCTGCTGGATGGTAAACAATACATCTTTTTGTTTTTCTATAATAAATTTTAATATTTGGTTTACTGTTTATAGAATGCATTTCGATGCATTCTACAAAATTAGGGCATTATTTAAATTAGTTTATTGAGTTAGGGGTATATATTATTAAATAATAATTTGTTCCCGTTGCTACGCACGGGCCATTTTGCTAGTAATTTATATGGATGAGTGTATGTATATGCGTATGAGTGTCTATGTCTGTACCGTGTTTAAGAAAAAGTAGTTATCAATTTTGTCGGGTGTGATTATGACATACAACACGCCAGCACTATCTTGGTTGTGGATGCGCACTAGCTTTTCAGGCAGATAAAAGTTCCAGCCGCCACAGCACTCCTCCTTGTTTTCCTGGCGACGACGACCATGACGACGACGACACGTCAAGGGCATGTGTGCGTGTGTGATTATCTCTGCCAGAATGAAGGTGAGCGCGATCTTGATCTTGCCGCAGTACTCCTCCTTGACGACCTGGTGCACGCCCGGCGGCAGGATGCACTCCTGTAGCACCGTCTCCAGAGGGATGCTCAGGAAAATGTTCAGTGCATTACATACATGATACATGTCAGTTCAGAACGCTTCGAGGACTATGACACTTCTGGCATCTTGTTCTGATGAGAGTAGAGGCTTGTGTGTGTCTGGTTAGCTACTGAAGAAATCGGAGTCGTCAAGGCCCTTTGCGGAGACAAGCAGGACCTCTAGCTTCATGCATTGAACGAAGGGCACCTGGGGTAGGTGCACCCATTTTTTCCCAAAAAAAAGTAACTGTAAATATGGTCGAAATCACGATTTGTTTTAACAACGAACCTGGTTAAGCATTACACTTGCACTTTTTTTTACGAAGAAATGAGTTTTGTGGTATTGTTGACGGAAAAAACAAAATCAACACACATTACTGCTTAGCAAAAACAAAACAAAGTCAACTATCCACCTACATAGCCCATCTTCAGTAAAGGTCGCACACACCGACAATCATCAATGAACTCTTATATAGCATTACCCTCAATGCTTGCTCCTATTTTCTTCGTTGTTACTCGACAAGCCGACCGGTGATAACAGTAATGTTGCCAGTTGCCTCGATTGTTTGACCAATGACTCAGGAAGGCAAGTCTGTGTGCAAGAAGGTTCTGTTATCTCTAGGTATCCTCCAAAAGAAAATTTAGATTGAGCTTGAAAATTCCAAAGAATGAAAGGTAAGGCATGCAAACATTCATTTGTGCTCGGCATTACATAGTTTAATGTAACATAGTAATTGTTGGGGAACGTAGCATGCAATTTCAAAAATTTCCTACGCCCACGCAAGATCTATCTAGAAGATGCATGGCAACAAGAAGGGGAGAGTGTGTCTATGTACCCTTGTAGACCGAAAGCGGAAGCATTTGATAACGCGGTTGATATAGTCGAACTTCTTCTCGTTCTGACCGAGCAAGCACCGAACATACGACACCGAGTTCTGCACAAGTTCAGCTTGATGACGTCCCTCGAACTCTTAATCCAGCAAAGTATCGAGGAAGTAGATGAGTTCCGTCAGCACGACGGCGTGGTGACGGTGGTGGTGAAGTGATCCGTGCAGGGCTTCGCCTAAGGACTACGAAGATATGATCGGAGGCGTAAACTGTGGAGGGGGACGCCGCACACGGCTAACAATTGTTGGTCTGTGTTCTAGCGGTGCCCTCCCTCATATATATTGGTTGGAGGGGAGGAGAGGCAGCCAAGGGGGCGCCCCAAGTAGGAGGAATCCTACTTGGGGTCCTCCCAATTCGGCCTCCCCCCTTTCCTATTCCTATTCGGAGTAGGAAGGGAAGAGAGGGAAGGGGGAATCATATTCCCTTTTTCCTTTCCTTCTTCCCCTTTCCTTCTCCAATTTGGCCAGCCCATATGGGGTGGGGGGGGGGGCATCAGACCCTTTGTGGCTGGTGTGTTTCCCCTCTTGGCCCATAAGGCCCATATCTTTTGCCCGGGGTGTCCGGAACCCCTTCCGGTGACCCGATAAGTACCCGGTGCATCCTGAAACACTTCCGATGTCCGAATACCATCGTCCTATATATCGATCTTTACCTCTCGACCATTTCAAGACTCCTCGTCATGTCCGTGATCTCATCCGGGAATCCGAACAACATTCGGTCACCGAATCATATAACTCATATAATACAAAATCGTCATCGAACGTTAAGCGTGCGGACCCTACGGGTTCGAGAACTATGTAGACATGACCGAGACACCTCGCCGGTCAATAACCAATAGAGGAACCTAGATTCTCATATTGATTCCTACATATTCTACGAAGATCTTTATCGGTCAAACCGTTATGACAACATACGTTATTCCCTTTGTCATCGGTATATGTTACTTGCCAGAGATTTGATCGTCGGTATCTTCATACCTAGTTCAAGCTCGTTACTAGCAAGTCTCTTTACTCATTCCGTAATGCATCATCCTGCAACTAACTCATTAGTCATATTGCTTGCAAGGCTTATTATGATGTGCATTACCGAGAGGGACCAGAGATACCTCTCCGATACTCGGAGTGACAAATCCTAATCTCGATCTATGGCAACCCAACAAACACCTTCGGATATACCTATAGAGCATTGTAACATCCCAAATTTTCAATTTGGAATGTTATACAATAGATCATCATTGCATATCATATTTTATTGCATTTTGGTTGATCCAGAAATTTCACGCAACTCAAGGACCCTCGGAGAGAGTTGGGGATTTCGTTATTTTCATATTTGAGTTTTCTCAAATTTTGAAAAATAGGATCATTTGATTTTATTTATTTTATCTTCAATTATTTCTATTATAAAAATATGAGAGAGGGAATAAAATGACTTTTAAAAAATAAAGAAATATTGAGGATATAATGAAAAAATCAAATAAGATTTTATTTTGGATTTATTTGCTATTTTATTTGAATTTAGGAAAAAATACGCGTTTTTCAAAATTGCATTTTGGCCCCAAATAAATGTTCATCCTGTGCGGCTTGATTTTACAAGCCGGGGAAAATTTATTTTGGGATTTTTGAAGTCAGTTTAGTATTTTTTTTCTGAGCGTAATTATTTAAAAAAAAGTCCGAACCGACCTTGGGCCGTGTCCGGCCAGGACTCCGCCTGGCCGGGGCTTTATATAGCGCCGCCCCCAGCCCAAGCCGCGCCCCGCCCTGCAAACCCTAGCCGCCGCCGCCGCCGACAAGGTCGAGCCGCCCGCCATTTTTTTTAGAAAACCGTTGGTTTTCACCGGTTTATTTTCGGGTTTTTTTAGATTCGTTTTTTAGATAGATCGGTTTTTTTCTCGGTTTAGTTAATTAGCGAGCGTTCGCTCGTTCGTTCGTTTTGAAGAACGCGTTCTTTGTTTAGATCCAGATAACGAACGTTCGTCCGTTAATCTGTTCGTCGTTTTCTTTTTCTCGGATTAAATCCGCGATTTTTCTGATCGCGATTTCTGATCCGATTTTCGTTCTAGTATAACTTTTCGCTCGTTTATCGGAATCAGGCGATTCAAGCGCCTGGAGTTTCGTCTCGAAACCCTCTTTCCGTTTAACCAACTCAAACCAGTTTTTGCCTTTGTAAAATTTGACCTAGATCCAGAATAGTAAATGAAGTTTGTTTCTTTTGCCGTTTGTCTTTCGTTGCTTCGTTCGATTTGATTCTTTTTGCCAATCGGAGTTCTTAAGTTGAACTTTCTGGTTAGATCTCTTATTTGAGTTTTACCTGTGCATTAGTTGAGTACTTATTGTATGCTTGTTTGTTTGCGATAGAGTACCCGGAGTGCGCCGCTTGCTACTTCGAATCGCTAGGTTTTGTGGATCATCAGCAAGGCAAGTAACACTTTGATCATACCTCCTACTACCCAGTTTTTATTGCATTAGATCAAACCTCACACATTGCATGATTAGGACCTAATTAAATTGTGGGTTTGGGAAGTAGATGATGTAGTACCTATCACCTGTTATTATCAAACCTTTGGGAGTTACTTCTACATTTGCTTATTATGTCATGCTATGCTAGTAGACGTGGATTGGGTGAGTGTATCCATGATAGATGTGAGTTTGTTAAAATTAATGGTTTATCTAAGGTGGCAACTTAAATACACATCTGGGTGGATTGAGGCACCTGGGTATTCCAGCGATTGCCTGTTTGTGTGTTGGACCGCCACCCAGGCCCAAAGGGATCATTAGATTATTCATACTAGAAACTTCTGTGTGCAGCCACAAGCTACTATGGGCTCTAGCATAGTTGACTAAGTTGTGCGAACTCTTACAGTGGTAGACTAGCAGATGTAGGGAAAGTAGGTGTAATGGTCTACCCGATCGTAAGGTGTGAGCGCTTTTGAAAGACTATGTCTCGGTCATTCGTTTCTCAAACACCATGTAGTGCGAGAATCCCAACGGAGGAGATCGAGTCTTGTGGGGAAAAGTGCACAAACCTCTGTAGAGCGTATAAATTAATCATGGTTAGTCGTGTCCCCGGTTATTGACATCTTGAGTATCTAGTACTTGGATTATCATGTGAATCTCATCATGTTACTCTAATTAATTTTGTTGGGTTTTAATGATGATGCTTAATTGGGATTGAGAGGGTGTCTACACTCTCAATGTTTATCAACCACCATGATAGTTAAATAAAATTTATTCCTTTGCAGTAGGGAAAAATTGGCTTTACGCAAAACTGTAACCATAGAGCTTTCCACCAGCCAAATATGCATGTAGTATAGTCTTATTCTTTTATTGCTCTCTATGTGTTACATTGCCAGCATATTCCATGTGCTGACCCGTTTCGGGCTGCAACGTTCATGTTGCAGACTTTTCAGACGACGAGTAAGGTGTTTTTAGGTCGTGATTCTATACTCAGTGATGCCGTTGGAGTTGATGGACTCACTTATCTTCCAAGCCTTCCATTGTTATCGTTATTAGATGGCCTTAAGCCATATTTATTGTAATAAGTTCTCTTTTGAGACAGTCGATGTAATAAATGTGTGATTGCTACTCTGTTATAAATCCTTCAAGTACTGTGTGGTGTCAGCATTACTGATCCAAGGATGACACCGGAGCATAGAGATTGAACCGTTTGAGGTCTGGTCGCTACAAGCATCTTTATAATCACCCAGTTACGTTGTGACGTTTGATAGCACACAATTTATTCCTCCGGTATCTGGGAGTTGCATAATCTCCTAGTCGAAGGAATATGTATTTGACATGAAGAAAGCAATAGCAATAAAACTGAACGATCAACGTGCTAAGCTAACAGATGGGTCTTGTCCATCACATCATTCTCCTAATGATGTGGTCCCGTTCATCAAATGACAACACATGTCTATGGTTAGGAAACTTAACCATCTTTGATTAACGAGCTACTCTAGTAGAGGCTTACTAGGAACACGGTGTTTTGTCTATGTATCCACACAAGTATCAAGTTTCCAGTTAATACAATTCTAGCATGAATAATAAACATTTATCATGATATAAGGAAATATAAAATAACAACTTTATTATTGCCTCTAGGGCATATTTCCTTCAGTAATATACTTTATTTTTACTATCCTCAAATGGACCTTAGGTTTAGAATAATGTGTATACTAAAAAATGTCTTTTATGGCAGCGCCTAGGCCTTCTACAACAATAAGATGGATCAACCTTAAATGCATAGCTTTAGTCGTGGAGGATATCACACTACAGAGTTGGGCAGGAGGGAGAGAAGGCGGGGACGAAATGAGAGGTACAGAGGGAGAGCAGAGTTGGACAAAGGGAGGGCAAACAGACACATGAGGTAGGTGAAGGGATAATGACAACGACAGGGGGAGGAACCCTATGACTAGGATCAGGGTTGGTCCTTGTATACTGGGGCCCTGGCCACAACAAGAAGATGGGCCCTTATTCATACAACAGTGATTGAACAAATATCTAGTGTAAATGTCATCTTCATGTTGTCTCCCCATTGCACATTCGCCGTCATGCTAGAACTCATAATTGTCTGATTGTTTTGCAGATAACAATTGATTTATAATAGGGCAACTTAAGTTTTCTTGAAAAGTGCAAGTTGCACTTTTTCCACTTAACTAGAAATGTGCATGTGGAGCAAACTCTTGTTGCAAAACAGCATTAGTCAATTCTTTCAACAAACCAAATCAGTGACCAATTTACAAGAAATTATAGTGTCATTGTTTTGGGAAACAAAAGATAAGAGGATAAAGATTTTCTTCATGGCATGTACCAAAAAAGTTCGTAATTTATCATGCGAAAGTGTTATTTACTAAAAGAGACATTTTACCACAAAAACCGTCCTGACAATATAATCCTCCTCCATAGTTTATTCGGTTTGTTCTTACAACAAAGGAATAAAAACAACAAAACGTTGGGATTTAAACATAGAATTGCAATCTATATGAAGCAGACTACTTGTATAAACTAGGTTTTCAACAAACTTATGCCAATAAGGATCATGTGAGTAAGAAACAAGGTGGATAAGCCAAATATTTCCAAATGGGGTCTCAGGGGTCAGACCTACTCATACACATTGTAATTTTGGGCTTCACCTACCCAATACCACTCTA
This sequence comes from Triticum urartu, assembly GCF_003073215.2. NCBI lineage: Eukaryota > Viridiplantae > Streptophyta > Magnoliopsida > Poales > Poaceae > Triticum > Triticum urartu. The sequence continues at coordinate 744,050,223 of NC_053023.1, forward strand.
ATCCAAGTAACAAGAGCACGCTAGGCTATCATATGCACATGCACAAGGATGCCCTGGATGCTCGCCATGTAGCCATTTAGTTTATTTAGCTCCTCGGCATGCCTCTTCCTGCTGAAGGAGCGGCTATAGTTTGGTCTTAGCTTTAGTTGCCATCACGAAGATTTCGCGTAACCTCGTATGAGGTCCTGTCCATCACTAAACCACCGAAACCCTATAGAATTTTTTTCTTGAAACAAACTCGGGGAAGAACCATCAGAAAAAGATCTCAAAAGTAATCAGGAATTTGAAGGATTGCAGTGACATATTATATGCCCTAGGATCCAAGTGGTAGGAAGTCAGGTCCGCTCCCTCAAGATGCAACGGGCTGAGGAGATATTGAATCCACATCATCGACATGCTCCATGTCGCCAGATCCGAGTGGGAGGAGGTTGGATTCGTTTTGCTAGGCCATCATGGGTGGCGAACATATTGGATTAGCGCCTTCGTCCCAGCATGTGCTGTCACCTCCCGCAAGCACCAAGAAGACGTCGTCATCTAGACCTAGTGAAGAGAGGTAGGGGATGATGATCCGACTGCACCGCCATGAAAAGAAATGAGAGGGGCAAAGTTGCGGCTCGTGCCCTTGTGTGGTTAGCAAAGGAATGGAATCGGAGGGTGATACGTCTCCAACATATCTATAATTTTTGATTGTTCCATGATATTATATTATCATTCTTGGATGTTTTATATGCATTAATATGCTATTTATATCATTTTTGGGACTAACCTATTAACCTAGTGCCCAATGCGAGTTGCTATTTTTTCCTTGTTTTTGTCTTTTACAAAAAAGCAATACCAAACGAAACGAAACTTTTTGACATTTTTTCTTGGACAACAAGACACCTACAAAGCTTTGGGAGGGGCCACAAGCCTCCTGGCCGCGCCCCGGGGGGCGCCCTCAGGGCTTGTGGGCCCCTCGTAGCCCTCCTAACCCTAATCTCAGCTCTATAAATACCCAAATATTCCCCTTACATCAGAAGGCACACCAAAAGTACTTTTCTGCTGCCGCAAGCTTCTGTTCTCGTGATATCCCATCTTGGGGCCTTTTTTGGCACTCCGCTAGAGGAGGATTCGATCACGGAGGGCCTCTACACCAACCTTGCCACCCTTCCGATGATGTGTGAGTAGTTTACCACAGACCTACGGGTCCATAGCTAGTAGCTAGATGGCTTCTTCTCTCTCTTTGATCTTCAATACAATGTTCTCCTCGATGTTCTTGGAGATCTATTCGATGTAATCTTCTTTTGCGGTGCGTTTGTTGAGATATGATGAATTGTGGATTTATGATCAGATTATCTATGAATATTATTGGAGTCTTCTATGAACTCTTTTATGCATGATTAAGATAGCTTTGTATTTCTCTCCAATCTATCAATTTGGTTTAGCCAACTAGATTGGTTTTTCTTGCAATGGGAGAGGTGCTTTGTGATGGGTTCAATCCTGCGGTGTCCTCACCTAGTGACAGTAGGGTAGCAAGGCACGTATTTGTATTGTTGCCATTAAGGGTAAAAGATGGGGTTTTTACCATATTGATTGGATCTATCCATCTACATCATGTCATCTTGCTTAAGGCGTTACTCCGTTCTTATGAACTTAATACTCTAGATGCATGCTGGATAGCGGTCGATGTGTGGAGTAATAGTAGTAGATGCAGGTAGGAGTCGGTCTACTTGTCACGGACGTGATGCCTATATTTATGGCCATTGCCTTAGATATTGTCATAACTTTGTGCTTTTCTATCAATTGCTCAACAGTAATTTGTTTACCCACCGTATGCTTTCTTCAAGAGAGACGCCTATAGTGAAACCTATGCCCCCCGGGTCTATTTTTCATCATATTATTTTCAGATCTATAAAATAAAAAATCCAAAATTACCTCGCTGCAATTTATTTCTATTTACTTTATTTTTCCTTTTTTCTTATATTTTATATCTATGTCTATTAGATCTCACTCTTGCAAGTGACCATGAAGGGATTGACAAGCCCTTTTTTGCGTTGTGTGCAAATGTTTGTTAGTTTGTGCAGGTGCATATATTGGGGACTTGCTTGTGCCTCCTACTGAATTGAAAGCTTGGTTCTTAACTGAGGGAAATACTTATCTCTACGTTGTCGCATCACTCTTTCCTCTTCACGGGAAAAATCAACTCAAGCTCAAGAAGTAGCAGAAAGAGTCCAAGGCAGATAATATAATAGCATGAAACAATCAAAAATACTAGATATGTTGGAGACATATCAGGCCGCAACAACAAGATGGGCCCTTATTCATACAATAGTGAGTGTAATAATATCTAGTGTAAATGTCAGTTTTGGACCACTTATTTGTCACCCCATTGCATGTTGATCTTCATGCTACAACTCATAACTGACTAATTGTTTTGTAGATACCAATTGATTTAGAAAGGGGCAACTTTAGTTTTATAGAAAGTGTAAGTTGCACTTTTTCCACTTAGCTAGAAATGTGCAAGTGGAGCAAACTTTTGTTGCAAATCATTTTTTGTCAATTCTAGGCAACCCAAATTAGTGACCAATTTTGAGAGCCGTACATATCCCTAGCTCCCCTCTATACCTTTCCTCTACCTCTGCCACTGGCCCCGACCCTGCCTTCCATTGCCGCCTCCCATTCGCCACCCTGCCAGCCATCTGCCCCTCCTTCCCCCAGGGCACGTCCTGTCCCCATCTCCTTCTCACTTCTCCCCATCCGTGCTCCAGTGCCGACAGCTTCAAAGATCCTCCCGTCTTCTCCGACACGTCCTCGCTGTCACCGTGCTCCACCTCCATTTGAGATCCACCCTCCATAATGGCTGCACCCTCCACTCCCACCATCGTCACCACCCCAAGGTAAGCTGATATTTTTTATTTCTAATTTAATGCCTTTTGTGATTTGTGATGGTGATTAATGGTTGTATGATTGTGGCGTACATCAAATATATGAAGTGGTTGCAATTTTTTGCTATTGGTTGCAAATTTACATGTTCGTTTGACATTGCAAGTTTTTCCTATTGCTATTTTTTATATTTAAAGAGACATGGTATGACATTGCAATTATATTTATAAATATGCAAGTCTTTGCATATATATAAAAAGTACTCTTTCAAATTGATTACAATTTCTCGACAACCCTAGAATGTGTAGATTGGGTTTGTTTCAATGCTCTCCTTCATCCTGAGACAAAGTTTTAATAGCATCCCCCCGTTGCTCTCAGAATACACATTCCCTTGTCTTATTTTCTAGATGTGTACAGTACTACAATGCCGCTAAACGGGCCAAATGGTCGTTCGGTGCATCCGGGTCAGTGATCACAACTCGCATCACTGACCAGCCATAAACTAGTCTATGATGACTCATAGCTGATGGATTGACCATTAATATTTTAATTTAGGGGACATCATCACTATCCAGCACTTCACAATTGAGGGTCAATGATATCTTTAGGAAAACACCCCAAAAATTAGCAGAATCTCAAGACACATTCGAATAGCTGAGTCACATATACACACACTTGGAATCAAAAATACAAATAGGAAAACTATGAAGCACAATAGAAACATCACTAACATACAATTCGAACTCAAACTTTATGAACCGTGACAAACAAACATATCACTAATTCCTATGCTACATCTCAATGTGCCATGCATAGCCACCTATGCATGTGACCATCAGTATCCATGTCTTCACACGATCTAGAAGGTTAAGAACGCCATGCAAAGCTTTGATCATTGACTTCAAAATTCAAATACTCAACTACAAAGAATAGGAAGTTAATCAATAGCAAGTTAAATAATGAAGTTAAAATGAATGAATTGTGTGCACATGTCGACATTGTGTAAAACCAAATGAACATACAAGTGATATGGTTGTTACAATTTATAAGTTTGACAGAACATACATGTGACATGACTATTTAGTTTATAAATTTGACAGTAGAAGAGGAAGTAACCCTATGACTAGGATCAGGGTTGGTCCTTGTATATTGGAAGCCTGGGCTGCAACAACAAGATGATGGGCCCATATTCATACAATAGTGATTGAACTATATCTAGTGTAAATGTAATTTTTAGGCGGCCCATTTGTCAGCCCATTACATGTTGATTTTCATGCTACAACTCATAATTGACTAATTATTTTGTAGATACCAATTGATTTAGAAAAGGAAACTTTAGTTTTATAGAAAGTGTAAGTTCCACTTTTTCTACTTTACTAGAAATGTGCAAGTGGAGCAAACTTTTGTTGCAAATCATTTTTTGTCAATTCTAGGTAACCCAAATGAGTGACCAATTTACAAGAAGTTATAGTGTCATGGTTTAGGGATGCACAAGAGTAGAGGCTAAAGATTTTCTTTCTAGCATGTACACAAAAATTGTAATCTATAATGTTGTCACCGGCTCTCTGCACCGAGGGAGTGGAAATGAATGCATCTACTTCTGCTCAAGTGACAACTAAAGACGTAGAAGTGGGTGGAAAAATCTTATTTGCGTTTGAATCTATTACTAGGCTTATCTAAGAAAAGAATAGGAATTCCCAACATCTGGGTGGAAATACTCGACCGCCAATATGGAGCTTATTAGTTTGAGTCATGGAAAGAAAAAGAAGAGAACAAATGAAGGGAAGAAAATGATAGAAAGAAAAGAAAATAATTAAATAAATAAATAAAAGGAAAGAAAAGCAAAACAAAGAAAGAAAGAGAAAAAGAGACTAAAGATAGGAAAATAAAGAAAGGAAAGAAAAGGCAAAGAAATAAAGAAAAGAAAGAGAACAAAAGAAATAAAAGAAAAGGAAGAATATAAATAAAAGGAATTTTTTCCTTGTGTTTACTTGGCCACTAAGCAAACATTTGGACCCGGGACATAGCCAAAACTCTAGCCACACCCATTTCATCCCAAAATTTGAACACGCCGCACATAACCCTAGCTCCCCTCTATACTTCGGCTCGATCACTACCACCAACCCTGACAATGCCTTCCAATCGCTGCCTCCCATTCGCCACCCTGCTAGCCATCGCCCCTCCTTCCTCCAGCGTGCCTTCCGTCCCCATCTCCTCCTCACTTTAACCCATATGAGCTCCACCATCGACTCCTTCAAAGATCCTCCCATGTTCCTCGACACGTCCTCCCTGTGGCCGAGCTCCACCGCCATTTGAGATCCGCCATCCACCCCCACTGCACCCGCCACTCCCACCATCGTCACCGCCCCAATGTAACCTGCCATTTTTATTTCTAATTTTAATGCCTTTTGTGATTGTTATTAATGGTTGTATGATTGTGATGTACATCGAATATGTGAAGTGGTTGCAATTTTTTGCTATTGGTTGGAAATTTGCATGCTTGTATGAATTGCGATGTTATAAATGAGAAGAGAGATGAGGGAATAGAGAAGATATAAAGGGAAGAGAGAGGAGAGAAAAGTGAAGAGAGAAGATGGAAGAAAGAATAAATATGAGAAGAGTTATTGAGAATATTGCAAATTTTCTATGTAAATTCCGTATATATGTGAAAATTTCATATCCCATGCTAATTTTGCTATGTCTAGAATCATGTATGACAGTAAAGCGACATGGTATGACATTGCAAAATTTTCTTTGTAAAGAAAATTTCACTATACAATTTTTCTATATAAATGTTTCTATGTGTGAGTTATGAAAAATAAGTTGTTCGACCAAAAACCACTATGTGTGTGTGTGGGTGGGTGGGTGTGTTTGTTTGTTTGTTCAAATCAGTTTTTGTTAAAGTGTGATCTTCATTTTTTGTCTGATTTGTCAACCTTTGTTACATCAGCTAGTAAAGTGGCATAGTCGTATCCCGTTTCTCGAGGGTTATATCTATAAATATGCAAGTCTTTGCATATTTATAAAAATACTCTTTCGAATTGTTTACGCTTTTTGGATATCCTGAGGATGTTTAGATTGGGTTTGTTTCCATGCCCTCCTCGATTCTAAAACAAAGTTCCTGTAGGATCCCCCTATTGTTATCATAAAACACATTCTCTTGTCTTATTGTCAAGATGTGTACACTACTAAAATGCTCCTAAATGGATAAAATGGTTGTTTAGTGCATCTGGGTCATTGATCAGAACTCGCATCACTGACCAGCCAAAAAATGGTCTGTGATGACTCATAGCTGATGCCCGGACCATTAGTAAAAAATTTAGAGGACATCATCACTAGCCAGTACTTCACAATTGATCGGTCAATGATATCTTTAGGAAAACATCCCAAAAAATAGTAGCACATACGAATAGCTAAGCCACATATACACACACACACACTTGTAATCAAACATACAACTAGGAAGATTATGAAGCACAACATGAACATCACTAACATACAATTCGAACACGAACATTAGAAGCGTGACAAACAAAAATATCACTAAGTCATAAGCTACCTCTCAATGTGCCCTACACAGCCGCCGATGCATGTGACCATCAGTTATTCATGTCTTCACACGCTCTAGAAGGTTCAGAACGCCATGTAAACCTGTGATCATCGACTTAAAAATTCAAATGCTCAACTAAAAATAATAGAAAGTTAATTAATGTCAAGTTAAATAACCAAGTTAAAATGAATGAATTATGTGCACATGTCGACATTGTGTAAAACCAAATGAGCATACAAGTGATATGGCGGTTCCAATTTATAAGTTTGACGGATCATAAAAGTGACATCATTCTTTACTTCATAAATTTGACAAGAGTTAAGAGATTGTCATATTGCATCGGCTCTAGAGGTCGCATATGTACATTGAATTAAGATGAACCAAAACCCAAAGTTGCTCAATTTGGTGAGGAGAGGAACTTTCAAGTTGGGCAGTTTCCCTTTTAAATCCATCTTGAGGACCGAATCAGCGACACCATATACCAGACATGTGTCAGATATTGTATGGAATCAGGAGATTGTATTCTAACTTTGGAGGTTGCATATCACCTCGAATGAAGATGCCCCATAAATTAAAGTTTTGTGCCACAACGACATTGACAACTTCCATGTAATGATCAACTCTTCAGAAATGCACCTTGGTTTCACGAGAGAGAGAGGGGGAGGGAGGGAGAGAGAGAGAGATAGAGAGAGAGGATACTACCTGAGATATGTTGATGGTGATGTCCGACAGAGAAAAGCGAGCAAGGAGGTTGATGGCTGCAAAGAAACCCATCATCATGGAACATCACCTTGGCAATTACAAAATCGAGGTGCGTCTCTTTTCTCCAACGTTATTTTGGTCAGGTCTACTTTGTTTCTAGGTTAGTATGAGCAACATATACTAAATAACTTTAGCTAACAAAGCACGATTAGTAATCCCCAAAATATTGTAGATCTGATTCTTAGCCATAAAAATTATTTCCATGGAATGCAATTTCTTCCACAAAGACAATATGTTTACCATTTTAATATATTTTACTTGGGCGATGCTAGGCCCCTGATACGTCTCTGTCGTATCTATAATTTTTGATTGTTCCATGCCAATATTATTAAACTTTCATATACTTTTTGGCAACTTTTTATATTATTTTTGGGACTAACAGATTGATCCAGTGCCCAGTGCCAGTTCCTGTATGTTGCATGTTTTTGGTTTCGCAGAATATCCATATCAAACGGAGTCCAAACGGGATAAAAACGGACGGAGCTTATTTTTGGAAAATATGGAAAATTCGGAAGGAAAATCAACGCGAACCAGTGCCCGAGCTGGTCACGAGGCAGGGGGCGCCCCCCCTAGGGCGCGCCCCTACCCTCGTGAGCCCACCGTAAGGCGGTTGACGCTCTTATTTTTCCACAAGAAAGCTAATATTCGGAAAAAAAATCACGGCAAAGGTTTCAGGCCAATCGGAGTTACGGATCTCCATATATATACGAAACAGTGAAAGAGAGCCAGAGGAGAACGCAGAAACAGAGAGAGACAGAGAGATAGATCCAATCTCGGAGGGGCTCTCGCCCCTCCCATGCCATGGGAGCCAAGGACCATAGGGGAAACCCTTCTCCCATCTACGGAGGAGGTCTAGGAAGAAGAAGAAGAAGGGGGGCCCCTCTCCCCCTTGCTTTCGGTGGCGCCGGAGCGCTGCCGGGGCCATCACCATCACCGCCATCTTCACCAACAACTTCACCGCCATCATCACCAACTCTTCCCCCCTCTATGCAGCGGTGTAACCTCTCTCTTACCCGCTGTAATCTCTACTTAAACATGGTGCTCAACGCTATATATTATTTCCCAATGATGTATGGCTATCCTATGATGTTTGAGTAGATCTGTTTTGTCCTAATGGCTATTTGATGATCGTGATTGGTTTGAGTTGTATGTTTATTATTGGTGCTGTCCTATGGTGCTCTCCGTGTCGCGCAAGCGTGAGGGATTCCCGCTGTAGGGTTTGCAATATGCTTATGATTTGCTTATGGTGGGTGGCGTGAGTGACAGAAGCACAGACCCGAGTAAGTAGGTTGTTTGCGTATGGGATAAAGGGGACTTGATACTTTAATGCTATGGTTGGGTTTTACCTTAATGAATCTTTAGTAGTTGCGGATGCTTGCTAGAGTTCCAATCATAAGTGCATATGATCCAAGTAGAGAAAGTATGTTAGCTTATGCCTCTCCCTCAAATAAAATTGCAATAATGATTACCGGTCTAGTTATCGATTGCCTAGGGACAAATAACTTTCTCGTAACAACAAGCTCTCTACTAAAACTAATTTAGTTGTGTCTTTATCTAAACAGCCCCTAGCTTTTATTTTCGTGTTCTTTACTTTCTTGCAAACTTACCCAAAAACACCTACAAAGTACTTCTAGTTTCATACTTGTTCTAGGTAAAGCGAACGTCAAGCGTGAGTAGGGTTGTATCGATGGTCGATAGAACTTGAGGGAATATTTGTTCTACCTTTAGCTCCTCGTTGGGTTCGACACTCTTACTTATTGAAAGAGGCTACAATTGATCCCCTATACTTGTGGGTTATCAAGACTTTTTTCTGGCGCCGTTGCCGGGGAGCAATAGCGTGGGGTGAATATTCTCGTGTGTGCTTGTTTGCTTTATCACTAAGTAATTTTTATTTGCTATTCTTAGTTGTTCTTTATCTTTAGTTATGGATATGGAACACGAAATACCAAAAAAATTAGGTGTACTTGCTACTCATGGAGATGGGGAACCTCCTAAAACCCTCGATGCTGGTTATTTGAAAGATATTATGTACTACTTTAATAATCCTGAGAAAACCCCATTCAATTATGTAATGAGAGTAACGTTGGATCAACGTGAATACTTTAGGGATTACCACTTGACACAAAAAGGGAAACTATTATGGGATCAAATTCATATATTGAATTGGTATGCTAGGCAACTATGCTTTAGATATGATTATACTTGTTGCTCTAAGGTGAAGGCTCCACAGCTTCCCTTTTCATCTGAATTTAATGATAATGAAACCTTACCTTCTTATGCTAATGGTATATATGATTACTATGATGTGGAACAAATAGAAGAATTTGTTGCTTTTAAGGGTGCTTATGAAATTGAATCTATGTTTAAAGAGTTTGAAGATTTTGATGATGCTGTTTATAGACCTAAAAATTTAGCTATCCTGAAATATTGTTATGAGAATTATGAATACAATTATGAAATTAATGCGCTTATTAAGAAAGTCTCCGCTGTCCAAGAAGAGACTAATATTTTGCAGGAATCTATGGAAGAAGAAGTTGATGAAACTGTGAGCTCATTGGATGAAAAAGATGAGGAGGAGAGCGAAGAACAAAAGGAGGAAGAGCGGATTAGCTACCCGTGCCCACCTTCTAATGAGAGTAACTCTTCAACTCATACATTGTTTAAATTCCCTTCGTGCTTACCGAAGGATGATTGCTATGATGACTGTTATGATCCCGTTGATTCTTTTGAAATATCCCTTTTTGATGATGCTTGCTATGCCTGTGGCCAAGATGCCAATATGAATTATGCTTATGGAGATGAACTTGCTATAGTTCCTTATGTTGAACATGAAATTGTTGCTATTGCACCCATGCATGATAGTCCTATTATCTTTTTGAATTCTCCCGACTACACTATATCGGAGAATTTTGCTCTTATTAAGGAATATATTGATGGGTTGCCTTTTACCGTTGCACATGATGATTTTGATGAATATAATATGCATGTGCTTGCTGCTCCTACTTGAAATTATTATGATAGAGGAACTATATCTCCACCTCTCTATGTTTCCAATATGACAAAATTGCAAGAAATTGTTTATACTATGCATTGGCCTTTACTATGTGTGCATGAATTGTTCTTTTATGACATGCCAATGCATAGGAAGAGAGTTAGACTTCGTCATTACATGATATATGTGACCTTGTGCTCACCACTAAATTACAAATCATTGCTAATTAAAATTGGCTTTGATATACCTTGGGATCCGGGTGGATTCACTACTTGAGCACTATATGCCTAGCTTAACGGCTTTAAAGAAAGCGCTGCCAGGGAGACAACCCAAAAGTTTTAGAGAGTCATTTATTTCTGTTGACTGCTTTCATATAGTTTAAAAACAACAAAAATAAAGAGGGGAACCTAAAACTTTTTCTAAAAGATAAGTGTAAGTGAGAGAGACGAGCATTGTGAAAGTGGGGGACGTCCTTGAACTTTGTTCATGCCCATGGGAACTTTGTGAATCTTAATTACAGAAACCTTTCAACAAAGATAATTATATCCTTGTAAAATTCCATTGTATTATAAAAATAATGTGCCAAGGTTTGCCTTTAGGATGTTTACATTTGCTTGATGGTTTGTACGGTGCAGGACAGAAACTTTGGCTGTAGTGCACGATTTTACATTTTTAGGTGGAACGTCAAATGGTTCTGATTATTTTTGCACTGTCTTCCTATACAAATTGTTTATTTTTCCTAATTTTGGTAGAATTTTTCAAGTATCAGAAGTATGGTGAATGTTCAGATTGTTACAGACTGTTCTGTTTTTCACATATTCTGTTTTTGATGCATAGTTTGCTTGTTTTGATGAACCTATCAATTTATATCAGTGGATTAAGCCATGAAAAAGTTATATTACAGTAGACACAATGCAAAAAACAAAATATGAATTGGTTTGCAACAGTACTTAGAGTAGTGATTTGCTTTATTATATTAACGGATCTTACCGAGTTTTCTGTTGAAGTTTTGTGTGGATGAAGTGTTCGATGATTGAGAAGGTTTCGATGTGAGAAGAAGGAAGAGAGGCAAGAGCTCAAGCTTGGGGATGCCCGAGGCACCCCAAGTAAATATTCAAGGAGACTCAAGAGTCTAAGCTTGGGGATGCTGGGGAGGCATCCCCTCTTTCTTCAACAAATATCGGTATGTTTTCGGATTCGTTTCGTTCATGCGATATGTGCAAGTCTTGGAGCGTCTTTTGCATTTAGGTTTTTCTTTTTCTTTTTATGCACCATGCTGGTATGAGATAGTCCTTGGTTGATTTATAGAATGCTCATTGCACTTCACTTATATCTTTTGAGTATGGCTTTATAGAATGCTTCATGTGCTTCACTTATATCATTTGAAGTTTGGATTAACTGTTTCTCTTCACTTAGACAACCGCCATTTGTAGAATGCTCTTTTGCTTCACTTATATTTGTTAGAGCACGGGCATATCTTTTGTAGAAAGAATTAAACTCTCGTGCTTCACTTATATCTATTTAGAGAGATGACTGGAACTGGTCATTCACATGGTTAGTCATAAAATCCTACATAAACTTGTAGATCACTGAATATGATATGTTTGATTCCTTGCAATAGTTTTGCGATATAAATATGGTGATATTAGAGTCATGCTAGTCGAGTAATTGTGAAATTGAGAAATACTTGTGTTGAGGTTTGCAAGTCCCGTAGCATGCACGTATGGTGAACCGTTATGTAACAAAGTCGGAGCATGAGGTGTTTATTGATTGTCTTCCTTATGAGTGGCGGTCGGGGACGAGCGATGGTCTTTTCCTACCAATCTATCCCCCTAGGAGCATGCGCATAGTACTTTATTTCGATGACTAATAGATTTTTTCAATAAGTATGTGAGTTCTTTATGACTAATGTTGAGTCCATGGATTATACGCACTCTCACCCTTCCACCATTGCTAGCCTCTCTAGTACTGCGCAACTTTCGCCGGTACCATAAACTCACCATATACCTTCCTCAAAACAGCCACCATACCTACCTATTATGGCATTTCCATAGCCATTCCGAGATATATTGCCATGCAACTTCCATCATCATCATATACATGACTTGAGCATCATTGTCATATTGCTTTGCATGATCGTAAGATAGCTAGCATGATGTTTTCATGGCTTGTCCGTTTTTTGATGTCATTGCTACGCTAGATCATTGCACATCCCGGTACACCACCGGAGGCATTCATATAGAGTCATATCTTTGTTCTAGATATCGAGTTGTAATATTGAGTTGCAAGTAAATAAAAGTGTGATGATCATCATTATTAGAGCATTGCCCCAAAAAAAAGAGAGAGGCCGAAGAAGCCTAAATAAAAAAGGGGGGGCAAAAGAAGCTCGCAAAAAAGGGGGCAATGTTACTATCCTTTTACCACACTTGTGCTTCAAAGTAGCACCATGTTCTTCATATAGAGGGTCTCTTGAGTTAACACTTTCATATACTACTGGGAATTTTCATTATAGAACTTGGCTTGTATATTCTGATGATGGGCCTCCTCAAATGCCCGAGGTCTTCATGAGCAAGCAAGTTGGATGCACACCCACTTAGTTTCAGTTTGAGCTTTCATATACTTATAGCTCTAGTGCATCTGTTGCATGGCAATACCTACTCACTCACATTGATATCTATTAATGGGCATCTCCATAGCCCGTTGATACGCCTAGTTGATGTGAGACTTTCTCCTTTTTTGTCTTCTCCACATAACCCCCACCATCATATTCTATTCCACCTATAGTGCTATGTCCATGGCTCACGCTCATGTATTGCGTGAAAGTTGAAAAGGTTTGAGAACGTCAAAAAGTATGAAACCATTGCTTGGCTTGTCATCGGGGTTGTGCATGATGTGAATGCTTTGTGTGGTGAAGATGGAGCATAGCCAGACTATATGATTTTGTAGGGATGAGCTTTCTTTGGTTATGTTATTTCAATAAGACATAATTGCTTGGTTGGTATGCTTGAAGTATTATTGTCTTAAATGTCAAATGATAGACTATTGCTTTGAATCACTCGTGTCTTAATATTCATGCCATGATTAGACATATGATCAAGATTATGCTAGGTAGCATTCCACATCAAAAATTATCTTTTTTATCATTTACCTACTCGAGGACAAGCAGGAATTAAGCTTGGGGATGCTGATACGTCTCTGTCGTATCTATAATTTTTTATTGTTCCATGCCAATATTATTAAACTTTCATATACTTTTTGGCAACTTTTTATATTATTTTTGGGACTAACATATTGATCCAGTGCCCAGTGCCAGTTCCTGTCTGTTGCATGTTTTTGGTTTCGCAGAATATCCATATCAAACGGAGTCCAAACGGGATAAAAACGGACGGAGCTTATTTTTGGAAAATATGGAAAATTCGGAAGGAAAATCAACGCGAACCAGTGCCCAAGGTGGTCACGAGGTAGGGGGTGCCCCCCCTAGGGCGCGCCCCTACCCTCGTGAGCCCACCGTAAGGCGGTTGACGTTCTTCTTTTGCCGCAAGAAAGCTAATATTCAGAAAAAATCATGGCGAAGGTTTCAGGCCAATCGGAGTTACGGATCTCCATATATATACGAAACGGTGAAACAGAGCCAGAGGAGAACGCAGAAACAGAGAGAGACAGAGAGATAGATCCAATCTCAGAGGGGCTCTCGCCCCTCCCACGCCATGGGAGCCAAGGACCATAGGGGAAACCCTTATCCTATCTAGGGAGGAGGTCAAGGAAGAAGAAGAAGAACAAGAAGAAGAAGAAGGGCCTCTCCCCCTTGCTTCCGGTGGCGCAGGAGCGCTGCCGGGGCCATCACCATCAGCGCCATCTTCACCAACAACTTCACCGCCATCATCACCAACTCTTCCCCCCTCTATGCAGTGGTGTAACCTCTATCTTACCCGCTGTAATCTCTACTTAAACATGGTGCTCAACGCTATATATTATTTCCCAATGATGTATGGCTATCCTATGATGTTTGAGTAGATCTGTTTTGTCCTAATGGCTATTTGATGATCGTGATTGGTTTGAGTTGTATGTTTTATTATTGGTGCTGTCCTATGGTGCTCTCCGTGTCACGCAAGCGTGAGGGATTCCCGCTGTAGGGTTTGCAATATGCTTATGATTTTCTTATGGTGGGTGGCGTGAGTGACAGAAGCACAGACCCGAGTAAGTAGGTTGTTTGCGTATGGGATAAAGGGGACTTGATACTTTAATGCTATGGTTGAGTTTTACCTTAATGAATCTTTAGTAGTTGCGGATGCTTGCTAGAGTTCCAATCATAAGTGCATATGATCCAAGTAAAGAAAGTATGTTAGCTTATGCCTCTCCCTCAAATAAAATTGCAATAATGATTACCGGTCTAGTTATCGATTGCCTAGGGACAAATAACTTTCTCGTAACAACAAGCTCTCTACTAAAAGTAATTTAGTTGTGTCTTTATCTAAACAGCCCCTAGCTTTTATTTTCGTGTTCTTTACTTTCTTGCAAACTTACCCAGAAACACCTACAAAGTACTTCTAGTTTCATACTTGTTCTAGGTAAAGCGAACGTCAAGCGTGCGTAGAGTTGTATCGGTGGTCGATAGAACTTGAGCGAATATTTGTTCTACCTTTAGCTCCTTCGAGACTCTTACTTATCAAAAGAGGCTACAATTGATCCGCTATACTTGTGGGTTATCAGCCCCGGCCGACTGGTGCCAGCCTCAACCAACAACCGTATAGCGGCATGATCGAACATATGAAGGATGACCTCGATTGTTTAACAAGCACTCAAGAAGGTATGGTTGTGCAAAATGTCCCTATTATCTCAAGGATGCATACAAAAGAAAACAAGATTGAGTGTGAGAACGTTAAGAGGATGAAAGGGAAGGAATGCAAATATAAATTCATGCTTTGTTAAATAATTTAATTTAACCTATGAATACACTTTATTTTTACTATCCTCAAGTGAAGCTGGGTTTAGCACAACATGTACAAGGAAAATTTGCTCTGTATGGTAGATCATGGAGATGAAAGGGAACAAACCCTAGGACTAGGGTTGGTTCTCACATATCGCTGACCCGAGGCCTAGCAAAACAAAGCAAAATGTTCACCTACATAGCCCATCTTCAATAAAGTTCGCGCGCACCGGCAATTATCAATGAATTCTTATATAGCATTAACTTCTTTGTTTGCTCCTATTTTCTCCTGTGTTACTCAACAAGCCAACCGGTGGTAAAAGTAATGTTGGCAGTGACCTCGATTGTTTGACCAAGTACTCAAGAAGGAAAGTCTATGTGCAAGAAGCTGACGTTATTTCAAGGTAGCGTCCAAAAGAGTAGACTGAGCTTGAAAAGTCTGACATGATGAAGGGTAAGGCATGCAAATATTCATTTGTGCTCGGCATTACATAATTTAATGTATAATTGCTATATACTTTATTTTTACTATCCTCAAATGAACTTTAGGTTCAGCACAACGTGTATACTAGAAAAATGCCTTTTATGGCAGCTCCTAGGCCATGCACACAAATAAAATGGATTAACCTTAAATGCATACCTTTGATCGTGGGAGATATCACGCTACAGAGTTGGGCAGGAGGGGGAGAAGGTAAGGACGAAGTGAGAGGTAGAGAGGGAGAACATAGTTGGACAGAGGGAGGGGAAACAGACACCAGAGTTAGGTGAAGGGATAATGACAGTTAAAGGGGGAGGAACCGTATGACCAGGATTAGGCTGGTCCTGGAATATTGGCGGCCCAAGCCACAACAACAAGATAGGGCCTTATTCATACAATAGTGATTGAACTAATATTTAGTGTAAATGTCATTTTTAGACCACCTATTTGTCACCCTGCTGCACATTCATCTTCATGCTAGGACTCATAATGGACTGAGTGTTTTGCAGATACCAATTGATTTAAAAAGGGCAACCTAATTTTTGTTGAAAAGTGTAAGTTGCACTTTGTCCACTTAGATAGAAATGTGAAAGTGGAGCAAACTCTTGTTGCAAATTAGTGTTAGTCAATTCTTTAGGGAAACCAAATGAGTGATCAATTTACAAGAAATTATAGTGTCATTGTTCTGGGAATAAAAGATAAGAGGCTAAAGAATTTCTATCTCGCATGTACTCAAAAAATTCATAATTTATCATGTGAAAGTGTTATTTACTAAAAGACATTTTACCACAAAACTAGTCCTGACATTATAATCATTCTCCATAATTTCCTCGGTTTGTGCTTACAACAAACGTATTAAAGCAAGAAAATGTTTGCATTTATAGGTAAAAGGATTGCAATCTATAAGGACTACTTGTATGAACCAGGTTATCAACAAACTAATGCCAATAAGCATCTTGTTAGTAAGAAACAAGGTGGATAAGCCAAATATTTCCAAATGGGGTCCCATGGGTCAGTCCTACTCATCCACATTGTAATTTTGGGCTTCACATGCCCAATACCACTTCAATCCAAGTAACAAGAGCACGCTAGGATATCAGATGCACATGCACATGGAATTAACCAATGGAGACAAGGATGCTCTGGATGGTTGCCATGTAGCCGTTTAGTTTATTTAGCTTCTCGGCAGGCCCCTTCTTGTTGAAGGAGCCGCTATAGTTGGTCTTGGCTTTCGCTGCCATCACAAAGATTCTACCTAAGCCCATGTTAGCTCCTGTTTGTCTCTGACCCACCGAAACCCTGCAGAAATTTTTGCTCCAAATAATGGGGGGGGGGGGTAGAACAATCATAAAAAGATATCAAAAGTAATCAGGAATTTGAAGGATTGAAGTGACAGATTATATGTCCCAGGATCCAAGTGGGAGGAAGTTGAGTCCGCTCCCTCAAGATGCAACGGGTTGAGGAGACATCGGATCCACATCATCGACATGCTCCATGTAGCTAGATAAGAGTGGAGGAGGTTGGATTTGTTTCGCCAGGCCATCACGGGTGGTAGACACGTTCGATTATCTCCTTCGTCCTAGCCTACATTGTCACCTCGCGCAAGCACCACTGTCGTCATCTAGACCTAGAGAAGGGAGGTAGGGGATGAGGATTCGAGTGCGCCGCCATGAAAGAAAATGAGAGGGGCAAGGTTATGGCTCGTGCCCTTGTGCGGCTGGCAAAGGAATTGAATCGGAGGCGGCTAGATTAAAGGTTGCTTCATTGGACTAGATGATTTATTTATGCACATATGAGATGTGTTTGGCTCATTCGATTAGTAGGAATTTTTCATGTTATAATTTGACTAAAAAATCAACTGCACAACATAATCATGTTGTATTCCATGCCAATTAAGGTTTTGTGTGATTTGGTACATACATAGAGAAATGATGGCCCAAGAGAAATATAATTTGCTTTAGTTATGGTTTTTATTTCCTAATAATAAATTTAGCTAATAAAGCAAGGTCAATAATCATCCCCAAAATATTGTCGATCTGATTCTTAGTCATGCAAATTAGTTCCATGACATCCAGCTTGTTTCCACAAACACAATATGTTTACAACTATAATGTATTTTACTTGGGCGATGGTAGGTGCCGGTCGACCGGTTCCAGTCTCAACCGACCACCGTACATCCACACGATCGAGCAGATGAAGGACGACCTCGATTGATTGACCAAACACTCAAGAAGGCATGGATGTGCAAAATGCCCCTATTATCTCAAGGCTGCTTTCAAAAGAAAAGACGATTGAGCTTGACAAGGTCAGAAGGATGAAAGGGAGGGCATGCAAATATACATTTGTGCTTTGTTAAATAATCTAATTTAACCTATTAATACACATTATTTTTTACTATCCTCAAGTGAACTCTAGGTTTAGCACAACATGTACTATAAAAAATTGCTTTGTGTGGTAGATCATGGCGGTGAAAGATAAGGAATCCTAGGACATGGGCTAGTTCTCACATATCATTGACCAATGACCTAGCAACAAGATGGAACCTTAATCATACAATAGTACTTGAACAAATATCTGGTGTAAATTCCATTCTAGACCACCATTTGTCACCCCATTGCAATTTTCATCTTCATGCTAGAGCTCATAGTGCCGGTATCGTAGTATTCATGCAGGTCATCCATGTCTTAATAGACAGATTGCTATAGATACCAATTGAGGCACAAAAGGACAACTTAAGTTTTTTAAAAAGTGTAAGTTGCACTATTTTGCACGCTATTACACCCTACTAGGCAAGTGGAGCAAACTCTTGCTACAAGTCATTGTTAGTGAATTCATTAGGAAAGTTCATTATGTACAAATTTGTAAATATTCTAAAGCCAATCTGTTGACAAACCAAAACATGTTTGCCATTTGCCAACATACCAATTAAGCCAATGATAGCGTCCTTGCATATTATCTCATTTGAAAAATGAGTAAAATCATATCATTTTGGTTAGCCATTTGAATGAGATACCAATTTACAAGAAGGAATTGTGCCATATATACGGTTCGGAAACACAAGGTAAGAGGCAAAACATTTTCTTTCTAGCTTGTGCCCATTAAATTCATAATATGTAGTCTAAAGAGTTATTTATCAAAAGATACATCTTTACCACAAAACTCATCCTCCCGCTATAATCCTTTTGCAGGACTACTTTGGGTCCTACTTACAAGAAAGGAATAAAAACAGGAAAATGATTGCAAGTCATATGCAATACACAAAACTCCAATTTATAGGAAAACCAAAATGTTAATATTTGGATTCATGGTACAAAAGTACAGTAGCAATACAGTTAATTCCACTATAACTTTTTCTATGAAGTGTCGTTATTTATCATTTACACTATCTGCTACATAGCAAAAACAAAGCAAAGTCAACTGTCCACCTACATAGCCCATCTTTAGTTGAGGTCACATGCACCAACATTCATCAATGAACTCTTATATAGCATTACCCTCAATGTTTGCTCCTATTTTCTCCTTTGTTACTCGACAAGCCGGCCGATGGTCAAAGTAATGTTGCCAGTGGCCTCGATTGTTTGACCAAGGACTCAGGAAGGCAAGTCTGTGTGCAAGAAGCTTCTATTATCTCAAAGTATCCTCCAAAAGAAAAGTAGTTTGAGCTTAAAAATTCTGAAAAGGATTAAATGTAAGGCATGAAAATATTCATTTGTGCTCCGCATTACATAATTTAATGTAACATAGTAATATACTTTATTTTTACTATCCTCAAATGTACCTTAGGTTTCGCACAATGTGTATACTAAAAAAATGCCTTTTATGGCAGCGCCCAGGCCATGCACACAAATGCAATGGATCAACCTTACATACATAACTTCAATCATGGGAGATATTGCTACAGAGTCGGGCAGGAGGGGGAGAACGCAGGGACAAATGAGAGGTAGAGAGGGAGAGCGGAGTTGGAGAAAGGGGGGCAAACACACACATGAGGTAGGTGAAGGGATAATAACAACAGAAGGGGGAGGAACCCTATGACCAGGATCATGGTTATTTCTTATATACCTGGGCCCGAGCCGCAACACTAAGATGCGCCCTTATTCGTGCAACCATGATTGAACTAATATCTAGTGTAAATGTCATTTTTAGACCACTTATTTCTTAGCCTGTTGCATGTTGATCTTCATGCTATAACTCATAATTGAATGATTGTTTGGTATATACCAATTGATTTAGAAAAGGGCAACTTTAGTTTATAGAAAATGTAAGTTGCACTTTTTCCACTTAACTAGAAATATTCAAGTAGTGCAAACTTTTATTGCAAATCAATTTTTTAAATTCTAGGCAAATCAATGACCAATTTTGAACACGCCGCA
Source organism: Triticum urartu (assembly GCF_003073215.2). Classification (NCBI taxonomy): domain Eukaryota; kingdom Viridiplantae; phylum Streptophyta; class Magnoliopsida; order Poales; family Poaceae; genus Triticum; species Triticum urartu. The sequence continues at coordinate 744,070,167 of NC_053023.1, forward strand.
CATAACCCTAGCTACCATCTATACCTTTGCTGTGCCTCTCCCACTGGCCCCGACCCTATCTTCCATCGCCGCCTCCCATTCGCCGCCCTGCTAGCCATCTGCCCCTCCTTCCCCCAGCATGCTTCCTCTCCCATCTCCGCCTCACTTCGCCCCATCTGAGTTCCACTGCTGACACTTCCCAAGATCCTCTTATCTTCTCCGACATGACCTCCATGTCGCCGAGCTCCACCTCCATTTGTCATCCACCCTCCTTCCCAGTTACTCCAGCCACTCCCACTATCGTTACCGCCCCAAGGTAGGCTGCCACTTTTTATTTCTAATTTTAATGCCTTTTGTGATTTGTGATGGTGATGAATGGTTGTATGATTGTGACAAACATCAAATATATGAAGCGATTGCAATTTTTTCTATTGGTTGCAAATTTACATGTTCGTATGAAATGTGATGTTATAAATGAGAAGAGAGATGAGGGAAAACAGAAGAGATAAATGGAAGAGAAAAGAGAGAAAAGAAGGAAGAGAGAAAAACAAATATGAGATTGAGAATATTGCAAATTTTTTGTGTAAATTTTGTATATGTGAAAAGTGTAAGTTGCACTTTTTCCACTTAGATAGAAATGAGAAAGTGGAGCAAACTCTTGTTGCAAATTAGTGTTAGTCAATTCTTTAGGCAAACCAAATGAGTGATCAATTTACAAGAAATTATAGTGTCATTGTTCTGGGAATAAAAGATAAGAGGCTAAAGATTTTCTATCTCGCATGTACCCAAAAAAATCATAATTTATCATGTGGAAGTGTTATTTACTAAAAAAGACATTTTACCACAAAGCTTGTCCTGACATTATAATCGATCTCCATAATTTCCTCGGTTTGTACTTATAACAAAGGTATTAAAGCAAGAAAATGTCTGCATTTATGTGTAAAAGAATTGCAATCTACAGGGACTACTTGTATGAACCAGGTTGTCAACAAACTAATGCCAATAAGCATCTTGTGAGTAAGAAACAAGGTGGATAAGCCAACTATTTCCAAATGGGGTCCCATGGGTCAGTCCTACTCATCCACATTGTAATTTTGGGCTTCATATGCCCAATACCACTTCAATCCAAGTAACAAGAGCATGCTAGGATATCATATGCACATGCACATGGAATTAACCAATGGATACAAGGATGCTCTGGATGGTCACCATGTAGCCGTTTAGTTTATTTAGCTTCTCGGCAGGCCCCTTCTTGTTGAAGGAGCCGCTATAGTTGGTCTTGGCTTTCGCTGCCATCACAAAGATTTCGCCTAACCCCGTGTTAGCTCCTGTCTGTCCCTGACCACTGAAACCCTGTAGAAATTTTTGCTCCAAATAATTGGGGGGGGGGGGGGTAGAACAATCAGAAAAAGATATCAAAAGTAATCAGGAATTTGAAGGATTGAAGTGACAGATTATATGTCCCAGGATCCAAGTGGGAGGAAGTTGGGTCCGCTCCCTCAGGACGCAATGGGTTGAGGAGACATCGGATCCACGTCATCGACATGCTCCATGTAGCTAGATAAGAGTGGAGGAGGTTGGATTTGTTTCGCCAGACCATCACGGGTGGTAGACACATTCGATTATCTCCTTCTTCCTAGCCTGCGTTGTCACCGCGCGCAAGCAGCGCCGTCGTCATCTAGACCTAGAGAAGGGAGGTAGGGGATGAGGATTCTAGTGCGCTGCCATGAAAGAAAATGAGAGGGGCAAGGTTATGGCTCGTGCCCTTGTGCGGCTGGCAAAGGAATGTAATCGGAGGCGGCTAGATTAAATGTTGATTCATTGGACTAGATGATTTATTTATGCACATATGAGATGTGTTTGGCTCACTGGATTAGTACAAATGTTTCATGTTATAATTTGACTAAAAAAATCAACTGCACAACATAATCATGTTATATTCCATGCCAATTAAGGTTCCCGTGATTTGGTACATACATAGAGCATTGATGGCCCAAGAGAAATATAATTTGCTTTAGTTATGGTTTTTTCCTAATAACAAATTTAGCTAATAAAGCAAGGTCAATAATCATCCCCAAAATATTGTCGATCTGATTCTTAGCCGTGCATATTAGTTCCATGACATCCAGCTTGTTTCCACAAACACAATATGTTTACAACTATAATGTATTTCACTTGGGCGATGGTAGGTGCCGGTCGACCGGTTCCAGTCTCAACCGACCGCCGTGTTGGGGATCGTAGCAGAAATTTAAAATTTTCTACGCATCACCAAGATCAATCTATGGAGTAATCTAGCAACGAGGGGAAGGGGAGTGCATCTACATACCCATGTATATCGCTAAGCGGAAGCATTGCAAGAACGCGGATGAAGGAGTCGTACTCGCAGCGATTCAGATCGCGGTTGATTCCGATCCAAGCGCCGAACAACGGCGCCTCCGCGTTCAACACACGTGCAACCCGGTGACGTCTCCTACGCCTTGATCCAGCAAGGGGAGAAGGAGAGGTTGGGGAAGACTCCGTCCAGCAGCAGCACGACGGCGTGGTGGTGGTGTAGGAGCGCGGGACTCCAGCAGTCGCCAAGCACTACGAGAGGCGAGGAGGGAGAGGGGTAGGGCTGCGCCAACAGGGAGATTGAATCGTGTGTTGGGCTGCCCCTTTGCCTCCACTATATATAGGGGGAGAGGGAGGGCTGCGCCCCCACCTAGGATTCCCACCCCAAGGGGTGCGGCAGCCCTAGATCCCATCTAGGGTGGCGGCCACAAGGGGGAGAGGGGGAGGCGCACCTGGGGTGGGCCTTAGGGCCCACCTGCCCTAGGGTTTGCCCCCTTCCCCTCTTGGAGGCGCCTTGGGCCTTGGTGGGAGGCGCCCCAGCCCACCTAGGGGCTGGTCCCTTCCCACTATTGGCCCATGTAGGCCTCCGGGGCTGGTGGCCCCTCCCGGTGGACCCCTGGGACCCTCCGGTGGTCCCGGTACACTACCGGTGATGCCCGGAACACTTCCGGTGGCCAAAACCATACTTCCTATATATAAATCTTTACCTCCGGACCATTCCGGAACTCCTCATGACGTCCGGGATCTCATCTGGGACTCCGAACAACATTCAGTAACCGCGTACATACTTTCCCTATAACCCTAGCGTCATCGAACCTTAAGTGTGTAGACCCTACGGGTTCGGGAGTCATGCAGACATGGCCGAGACAACTCTCCGGTCAATAACCAACAGTGGGATCTGGATACCCATGTTGGTTCCCACATGCTCCACGATGATCTCATCGGATGAACCACGATGCCAAGGATTCAATCAATCCCGTATACAATTCCCTTTGTCTAGCGGTACGATACTTGCCCGAGATTCGATCGTCGGTATCCCCATACCTTGTTCAACCTCGTTACCGGCAAGTCTCTTTACTCGTTCCGTGACACATCATCCCGTGATCAACTCCTTGGTCACATTGTGCACATTATGATGATGTCCTACCGAGTGGGCCCAGAGATACCTCTCTGTTTACACGGAGTGACAAATCCCAGTCTTGATTCGTGCCAACCCAACAGACACTTTCGGAGATACCCGTAGTGCACCTTTATAGCCACCCAGTTACGTTGTGACGTTTGGTAGACCCAAAGCACTCCTACGGTATCCGGGAGTTGCACAATCTCATGGTCTAAGGAAATGATACTTGACATTAGAAAAGCTTTAGCATACGAACTACACGATCTTGTGCTAGGCTTAGGATTGGGTCTTGTCCATCACATCATTCTCCTAATGATGTGATCCCGTTATCAACGACATCCAATGTCCATGGTCAGGAAACTGTAACCATCTATTGATCAATGAGCTAGTCAACTAGAGGCTTACTAGGGACATGGTGTTGTCTATGTATCCACACATGTATCTGAGTTTCCTATCAATACAATTCTAGCATGGATAATAAACGATTATCATGAACGATGAAATATAATAATAATAACTAATTTATTATTGCCTCTAGGGCATATTTCCAACAGTCTCCCACTTGCACTAGAGTCAATAATCTAGTTCACATCGCCATGTGATTAACACTCACAGGTCACATCGCCATGTGACCAACATCCAAAGAGTTTACTAGACTCAATAATCTAGTTCACATCACTATGTGATTAACACTCAATGAGTTCTGGGTTTGATCATGTTATGCTTGTGAGAGAGGTTGTAGTTAACAGGTCTTGCCATATTCAGATCCCTATGTATTTCGCAAAACTTTATGTCATATCGTAGATGCTGCTACCACGTTCCACTTGGAGCTATTCCAAATTGTTGCTCCATTATACGTATCCGGTATCGCTACTCAGAGCTATTCGGATAGGTGTTAAGCTTGCATCGACGTAACTCTTTATGTCGAACTCTTTATCACCTCCATAACTGAGAAACATTTCCTTATTCCTCTAAGGACAATTTTGACCGCTATCTGGTGATCCAATCCTAGATCACCTTCGTACCCTCTTGCCAGACATGTGGCAAGGCACACATCTGGCGCGGTACTTAGCATGGCATACCGTATAGAGCCTATGACAAAAGCATAGGGGACGACCTTCGTCCTTCCTCTTTCTTCTGCCGTGGTCAATCTTCGAGTCTTACTCAACTTCACACCTTACAACTTAGGTAAGAACCCCTTCTTTGACTGATCTATTTTGAACTCCTTCAAAAACATGTCAAGGTGTGCGTTCTTTGAAAGTATCATCAGGCGTTTTGATCTATCTCTATAGATCTTGATGCCCAATATGTAAGCAGCTTTATCCAGGTCTTCCTTTGAAAAACACTCTTCAAACAACCGTTTATGCTTTCCAAAAATTCTACATTATTTCGGATCAACAATATGTCATCCACATATACTTATCAGAAGTGTTGTCGTGCTCCCACTCACTTTCTTGTAAATACAAGTTTCTAGCAAACATTGTATAAATCTAAAAGCTTTGATCACTCCATCAAAGCATATATTCCGACTCCGAGGTGCTTGCTCTAGTCCATAGAAGGATTGCTTGAGCCAGCATACCTTTTAGCATCCTTAGGATCGACAAAACCTTTTATTATATCACATACAACGTTTTCTTACGAAAACTGGTAAGAAAACTTGTTTTGACATCCATCTGTCAGATTTCATAATCGAAAAATACAGCTAATGCTAACATGATTCCGACGGACTTAAGCATCGCTACGGCTGAGAAATTCTCATCATAGTCAACTCCTTGAACTTGTGAAAAGACTCTTTCCCACAAGTCGAGCTTCATAGACGGTAACATTACCGCCCACGACCGTCTTCTTCTTAAAGATCCATTTATCTCAATGGCTCGCCGATCATCGGGCAAGTCCACCAAAGTCCATACTTTGTTATGATACATGGATCCTATCTCGGATTTCATGGCTTCTAACCATTTGTCGAAATACGGGCCCACCATCGCTTCTCCATAGCTCGTAGGTTCATTGTTGTCTAACAACATGATATCTAAGATAGGATTACCGTACCACTCAGGAGTAGTACATATCCTTGTCGACCTACGAGGTTCGATAGCAACTTGATCCGAAGCTTCATGATCACTATCATTAACTTCCTATTCAACAGACGTAGGCGCCACAGAAAACATCTTTCTATGTTGCATCACTTTCTAGTTGAAATAAAGGTTCGACAACCTCATCAAGTTTTATCTTCCTCCCACTCAATTCTTTCGAGAGAAACTCCTTCTCGAGAAAGGACCTGTTCTTAGCGACAAACAATTTGCCCTCGGATCTGAGATAGAAGGTATACCCAACTGTCACCTTTGGGTATCCTATGAAGATGTGTTTGTCCGCTTTGGGTTCGAGCTTCTCCGGCTGAAGTCTTAAGCATCGCAGCCCCAAACATTAAGAAGTGACAACTTTGGTTTCTTGCCAAACCAATGTTCACACGACGTCATTTCAACGGACTTAAATGGTGTCCTATCTAAAGTGAATGCAGCTGTCTCTAACGCATAACCTCAAAATGAAAACGGTAGATCGGTAAGAGACATCATAGATCGCACCATATCTCATAAGGTTCGATTACGACGTCCGGACACACCATAACCCTGTGGTGTTCCAGGTGGCTTCAACTGTGAAACAATTCCACAATGTCTTAAGTGTTTGCCAAACTCATAACTCAGAAATTCTCATTGATCAGATCGTAGGAATTTGATCTTCTTGTTATGATGATTCTTAACTTCACTCTGAAATCGCTTGAACTTTTCAAACGTTTCAGACTTGTGCTTCATTAAGTAAATATATCTATATCTACTGAGATCATCAGTGAAGATGTGAAAATAGCGATATCCACCGCACGCTTCAATTCTCATTGGATCACACGCATCGGTATGTATGATTTCCAACAAGTCACTTGCCCGTTTCATTGTACCTGAAAACGGGGTCTTAGTCATCCTGCCCATGAGGCATGGCTCGCATGTGTCAAGCGATTCAAAATCAAGTGACTCCAAACATCCATCGACACGGAGTTTCTTCATGCATCTTACGCCAATATGACCTAAGCGGCAGTGCCACAAGAAAGTGGTACTATCATTATTAACATGCGTATTACCACGACCGAGATTCAATGAACCATTCACATAGGGTGCATGACCATGAAAGGTATTATTCATGTAAACAGAATAACCATTATTCTCTAACTTCAATGAATAACCGTATTGCAATGAACATGATCCAATCATATTCATGCTCAACGTAGACACATGATAACATTTATCTAGGTTCAATACTAATCCCGAAGGCAGATAGAGCGTGCGATGGTGATCTCATCAACTTTGGAAACACTTCCAACACACATCGTCACCTCGCCCTTAGCCAGTCTCCGTTTAGTCCATAGCTTTTGCTTCAAGTCACCAATAATAGCAACTGAACCGGTATCCAATACCCAGGTGCTACCAGGAGTACTAGTGAGGTACACATTAATAACACGTATATACTTTGAAGTTGCCAGCCTTCTTATCTACCATGCATTTGAGGTAATTCCGCTACTAGTGACCGTTCCCCTTATAATAGAAGCACTTAGTCTCGGGTTTGGGTTCAACCTTGGGTTCCTTCATTGGAGCGGCAACTGGTTTGCCATCCATGAAGTTTCCCTTCTAGCCCTTGCCCTTCTTGAAACTAGTGGTCTTGTTAAACCATCAACACTTGACGCTCCTTCTTGATTTCTACCTTTTGCGGTCTTAAGCACCACGAACAGCTCCGGGATCAACTCCATCCCTTGCATGTCATAGTTCATCACGAAGATCTAGTAGCTTAGTGATAGTGGCTAGAGAACTCTATCAATCACTATCTTATCTGGAAGTTTAACTCCCACTTGATTTAAGTGATTGTAGCACCCAGACATTCTGAGCACATGCTCACTAGCTGAGCTATTCTCCTCCATCCTGTTGGCGAAAGAACTTGTCAGAGGTCTCACACCTCTCAACACGGGCATGAGCCTGAAATCCCAATTTCAGCTCTTGGAACATCTCATATGTTCTATGGCGTTCAAAACGTCGTTGGAATCCCGATTCTAAGCCGTAAAGTATGGTGCACTAAACTATCAAGTAGTCATCAGGATGTGTCTGTCAGGTGTTCACAACATCCACAGATGATGTTGTAGGGGTTTGCACATCGAGCGGTGCATCAAAGACATAAGCCTTCTGTGTAGCAGTGAGGACACTCCTCGGACTACGGACCTAGTCCGCATCATTGCTTACAATATCTTTCAACTTAATCTTTCTCTAGGAACGTATTGAAACAGGGAGCTACAACGTGAGCTATTTATCTACAACATATTTGCAAAGACAATTTAGACTATGTTCATGATAATTGAGTTCATCTAATCAAATTATTTAATGAACTCCCACTCAGATAGACATCCCTCTTGTCATCTAAGTGAAACATGATCTGAATCGACTAGGCCATGTCCGATCATCACGTGAGACGGACTAGTCATCAACGGTGAACATCTCATGTGGATCGTATCTTCTATACGACTCATGTTCGACCTTTCGGTCTACTGTGTTCCGAGGCCATGTCTGTACATGCTAGGCTCGTCAAGTCAACCTAAGTGTTTTGCATGTGTCTCGAGGCCATGTTTGTACATGCTAGGCTCGTCAACACTCGTTGTATTCGAATGTTAGAATCTATCACACCCGATCATCACGTGGTGCTTCGAAACAACGAACCTTCGCAACGGTGCACAGTTAGGGGGGGCACTTTTCTTGAAATTTTAGTGAGGGATCATCTTATTTAAGCTATCGTCGTTCTAAGAAAATAAGATGTAAAACATGATAAACATCACATGCAATCAAATAGTGACATGATATGGCCAATATCATTTTGCTCCTTTTGATCTCCATCTTCGGGGCTCCATGATCATCGTTGTCACCGGCATGACACCATGATCTCCATCATCGTGTCTTCTTGAAGTTGTCTCGTCATCTATTACTTCTACTACTATGGCTAACGCTTTAGAAATAAAGTAAATTAATTACATGACGTTTAAGTTGACACGCAGGTCATAAATAAATTAAGACAACTCCTATGGCTCCTGCCGGTTGTCATACTCATCGACATGCAAGTCGTGATTCCTATTACAAGAACATGATCAATCTCATACATCACATATATCATTCATCACATCCTTTTGGCCATATCACATCACAAGGCATATGCTGCAAAAACAAGTTAGACGTCCTCTAATTGTTGTTGCAAGTTTTTACGTGGCTGCTATAGGTTTCTAGCAAGAACGTTTCTTACCTACGCGAAAACCACAACGCGATATGCCAATTTCTATTTACCCTTCATAAGGACCCTTTTCATCGAATCCGATCCGACTAAAGTGGGAGAGACAGACACCCGCTAGCCACCTTATGCAACTAGTGCATGTCAGTTGGTGGAACCAGTCTCACGTAAGCGTACGTGTAAGGTCGGTTCGGGCCGCTTCATCCCACGATGCCGCCGAATCAAGATAAGACTAGTAACGGCAAGTAAATTGACAATATCGACGCCCACAACTGCTTTGTGTTCTACTCGTGCATAGAAACTACGCATAGACCTAGCTCATGATGCGATTATTGGGGATCGTAGCAGAAATTTAAAATTTTCTACGCATCACCAAGATCAATCTATGGAGTAATCTAGCAACGAGGGGAAGGGGAGTGCATCTACATACCCTTTTAGATCGCTAAGCGGAAGCGTTGCAAGAACGCGGATGAAGGAGTCGTACTCGCAGCGATTCAGATCGCGGTTGATTCCGATCTAAGCGCCGAACAATGGCGCCTCCGCGTTCAACACACGTGCAGCCCGGTGACGTCTCCTACGCCTTGATCTAGCAAGGGGAGAAGGAGAGGTTGGGGAAGACTCTGTCCAGCAGCAACACGATGGCGTGGTGGTGGTGGAGGAGCGCGGGACTCCAGCAGGGCTTCGCCAAGCACTACGAGAGACGAGGAGGGAGAGGGGTAGGGCTGCGCCAACAGGGAGATTGAATCGTGTGTTGGGCTGCCCCTTTGCCTCCACTATGTATAGGGGGAGAGGGAGGGCTGCGCCCCCACCTAGGGTTCCCACCCCAAGGGGTGCGACAGCCCTAGATCCCATCTAGGGTGGCGGCCACAAGGGGGAGAGGGGGAGGCGCACCTGGGATGGGCCTTAGGGCCCACCTGCCCTAGGGTTTGCCCCCTTCCCCTCTTGGAGGCGCCTTGGGCCTTGGTGGGAGGCGCCCCAGCCCACCTAGGGGCTGGTCCCTTCGCACTTTTTTCCCATGTAGGCCTCCGGGGCTGGTGGCCCCTCCCGGTGGACCCCCGGGACCCTCCGGTGGTCTCGGTACACTACCGGTGATGCCCGGAACACTTCCGGTGGCCAAAACCATACTTCCTATATATAAATCTTTACCTTCGGACCATTCCGGAACTCCTCATGACGTCCGGGATCTCATCCGGGAGTCCGAACAACATTCGGTAACCGCATACATACTTTCCCTATAACCCTAGCGTAATCGAACCTTAAGTGTGTAGACCCTACGGGTTTGGGATATTGGAAATATGCCCTAGAGGCAATAATAAAATGATTATTATATTTCCTTGTTCATGATAATTGTCTATTATTCATGCTTTAATTGTATTATCCGGAAATCGTAATACATGTGTGAATACATAGACCACAATGTGTCCCTAGTGAGCCTCTAGTTGACTAGCTCGTTGATCAATAGATAGTCATGGTTTCCTGGCTATGGACATGGGGATGTCATTGATAACGGGATCACATCATTAGGAGAATGATGTGATGGACAAGACCCAATCCTAAACATAGCACACGATCATATAGTTCGTTTGCTAGAGTTTTTACATTGTCAAGTATCTTTTCCTTAGACCATGAGATCATGTAACTACCGGATACCGTAGGAGTGCTCTGGGTATACCAAACGTCACAACGTAACTGGGTGACTATAAAGGTATACTACGGGTATCTCCGAAAGTGTCTGTTGGGTTGACACGGATCAAGACTGGGATTTGTCACTCCATATGACGGAGAGGTATCTCTGGGCCCACTTGGTAATGCATCATCATAATGAGCTCAAAGTGACCAAGTGGCTGGTCACGGGATCATGCATTACGGTACGAGTAAAGTGACTTGCCGGTAACGAGATTGAATGAGGTATTGGGAAACCGACGATCGAATCTCGGGCAAGTAACGTACCGATTGACAAAGGGAATTGTATACGGGGTTGCTTGAATCCTTGACATCGTGGTTCATCTGATGAGATCATAGAGGAGCATGTGGTAGACAACATGGGTATCCAGATCCCGCTGTTGGTTATTGACCGGAGAGCCATCTCGGTCATGTCTACATGTCTCCCGAACCCGTAGGGTCTACACACTTAAGGTTCGGTGACGCTAGGGTTGTTGAGATATGAATATGTAGTAACTCGAAAGTTGTTCGGAGTCCCGGATGAGATCCTGGACGTCACGAGGAGTTCCGGAATGGTCCGGATGTGAAGAATTATATATAGGAAGTGCAGTTTCGGCCATCGGGAGAGTTTCGGGGTCACCGGTATTGTACCGGGACCACCGGAAGGGTCCCGGGGGTCCACCGGGTGGGGCCACCCATCCCGGAGGGCCCCATGGGCCAAAGTGGGGAGGGGAACCAGCCCATAGTGGTCTGGTGCGCCCCCCTAAGCCCACCCCATGCGCTTAGGGTTGGAACCCTAGGGGTGGGGGGGCGCCCCACCTTGCCTTGGGGGCTACTCCACCCTTGGCCGCCGCCCCCCTAGGAGATCCCATCTCCTAGGGCCGGCGCCCCCCCTAGGGGAGCCTATATTAAGGGGGGAGGGAGGGGGCAGCCACACCTTGAGTCTTGGCGCCTCCCTCTCCCCTGCTACACCTCTCTCTCTCGCAGTATACGGCGAAGCCCTGCTGCGGTGACGCCCTGCATCCACCACCATGCCGTCGTGCTGCTGGATCTTCATCAACCTCTCCTTCCCCCTTGCTGGATCAAGAAGGAGGAGACGTCACGCTGACCATACATGTGTTGAACACGGAGGTGCCGTCCGTTCGGCGCTAGGATCTCCGGTGATTTGGATCACGTCGAGTACGACTTCCTCATCCCCGTTCTTTCAACGCTTCCGCGCGTGATCTACAAAGGTATGTAGATGCAATCCAATCACTCGTTGCTAGATGAACTCATAGATGGATCTTGGTGAAACCATAGGAAATTTTTTGTTTTCTACAACGTTCCCCAACAGTGGCATCATGAGCTAGGTCTATGCGTAGTTCTCCTTGCACGAGTAGAACACAATTTGTTGTGGGCGTAGATGTTGTCAACTTTCTTGCCGCTACTAGTCTTATCTTGCTTCAGTGGTATTGTGGTATGAAGCGGCCCGGACCGACCTTACACGTACGCTTACGTGAGACTGGTTCCACCGACTGACATGCACTAGTTGCATAAGGTGGCTAGCGGGTGTCTGTCTCTCCCACTTTAGTTGGAGCGGATTCGATGAAAAGGGTCCTTATGAAGGGTAAATAGAAGTTGACAAATCACGTTGTGGCTATTACGTAGGTAAGAAAACGTTCTTGCTAGAACCCTTTTGCAGCCACGTAAAACTTGCAACAACAATTAGAGGACGTCTAACTTGTTTTTGCAGCAAGTGATTTGTGATGTGATATGGCCAAAGTTGTGATGAATGATGAATGATATATATGTGATGTATGAGATCATGTTCTTGTAATAGGAATCACGACTTGCATGTCGATGAGTATGACAACCGGCAGGAGCCATAGGAGTTGTCTTTAGTTTTGTATGACCTGCGTGTCATTGAGAAACGCCATGTAAATTACTTTACTTTATTGCTAAACGCGTTAGCCATAGTAGTAGAAGTAATAGTTGGCGAGCAACTTCATGGAGACACGATGATGGAGATCATGGTGTCATGCCGGTGACAAGATGATCATGGAGCCCCAAGATGGAGATCAAAGGAGCTATGTGATATTGGCCATATCATGTCACTATTATTATTTGATTGCATGTGATGTTTATCATGTTTTTGCATCTTGTTTACTTAGAACGGCGGTAGTAAATAAGATGATCCCTCATAATAATTTCAAGAAAGTGTTCCCCCTAACTGTGCACCGTTGCGACAGTTCGTTGTTTCGAAGCACCACGTGATGATCGGGTGTGATAGATTCCAACATTCACATACAACGGGTGTAAGACAGATTTACACATGCAAACACTTAGGTTGACTTGACGAGCCTAGCATGTACAGACTGTTGGAAATATGCCCTAGAGGCAATAATAAATTGGTTATTATTATATTTCCTTGTTCATGATAATCGTTTATTATCCATGCTAGAATTGTATTGATAGGAAACTCAGATACATGTGTGGATACATAGACAACACCATGTCCCTAGTAAGCCTCTAGTTGACTAGCTCGTTGATCAATAGATGGTTACGGTTTCCTGACCATGGACATTGGATGTCATTGATAACGGGATCACATCATTGGGAGAATGATGTGATGGACAAGACCCAATTCCTAAGCATAGCACTAGATCGTGTAGTTCGTATGCTAAAGCTTTTCTAATGTCAAGTATCATTTCCTTAGACCATGAGATTGTGCAACTCCCGGATACCGTAGGAGTGCTTTGGGTGTGCCAAACGTCACAACGTAACTGGGTGGCTATAAAGGTACACTACAGGTATCTCCGAAAGTGTCTGTTGGGTTGGCACGAATCGAGACTGGGATTTGTCACTCCGTGTGACGGAGAGGTATCTCTGGGCCCACTCGGTAGGACATCATCATAATGTGCACAATGTGATCAAGGAGTTGATCACGGGATGATGTGTTACAGAACGAGTAAAGAGACTTGCCGGTAACGACATTGAACAAGGTATTGAGATACCGACGATCGAATCTCGGGCAAGTATCGTACCGCTAGACAAAGGGAATTGTATACGGGATTGATTAAGTCCTTGACATCGTGGTTCATCCGATGAGATCATCATGGAACATGTGGGAGCCAACATGGGTATCCAGATCCCGCTGTTGGTTATTGACCGGAGAACGTCTCGGTCATGTCTGCATGTCTCCCGAACCCGTAGGGTCTACACACTTAAGGTTCGATGACGCTAGGGTTATAAAGGAAGCTTGTATGTGGTTACCGAATGTTGTTCGGTGTCCCGGATGAGATCCCGGACGTCACGAGGAGTTCCGGAATGGTCCGGAGGTAAAGATTTATATATAGGAAGTCCTATTTCGGCCATCGGGACAAGTTTCGGGGTCACCGGTATTGTACCGGGACCACCGGAAGGGTCCCGGGGGTCCACCGGGTGGGGCCACCTGCCCCGGGGGGCCACATGGGCTGTAGGGGAGTGTTCCTTGGCCTACATGGGCCAAGGGCACCAGCCCCCAGCCCATGCGCCTAGAAGGGGAGAGGGGGCAAACCCTAAGGGCAGATGGGCCCTAAGGCCCATGCTCCCTGCGCCTCCCTCTCCTCCCCTCTTGGCCGCCACCCAACCCATCTAGGGCTGCCGCCCCCCTAGGGGTGGGAACCCTAGAGGGGGCGCAGCCCTCCCCTTCCCCTATATAAATAGAGGCCTAGGGGCTGCCCAAAGACACGTGATTCGATCCTGTTGGTGCAGCCCTGCATCTCTCTTCCTCCTCTTCTGTGGTGCTTGGCGAAGCCCTGCAGGATTGCCACGCTCCTCCATCACCACCACGCCGTTGTGCTGCTGCTGGATGGAGTCTTCCTCAACCTCTCCCTCTCTCCTTGCTGGATCAAGGCTTGGGAGACGTCACCGGGCTGTACGTGTGTTGAACGCGGAGGTGCCGTGCGTTCGGCACTTGGTCATCGGTGATTTGAATCACGACGAGTACGACTCCATCAACCCCGTTCACTTGAACGCTTCCGCTTAGCGATCTACAAGGGTATGTAGATGCACTCTCCTTCCCCTCGTTGCTAGTCTCTCCATAGATAGATCTTGGTGACACGTAGGAAAATTTTGAATTTCCGCTACGTCCCCAACAGTGGCATCATGAGCTAGGTCTATTGCGTAGATTCTATGCACGAGTAGAACACAAAGTAGTTGTGGGCGTTGATTTTGTTCAATATGCTTGCCGTTACTAGTCTTATCTTGATTCGGCGGCATCGTGGGATGAAGCGGCCCGGACCAACCTTACACGTACTCTTACGTGAGACCGGTTCCACCGACAAACATGCACTAGTTGCATAAGGTGGCTGGCGGGTGTCTGTCTCTCCCACTTTAGTCGGATCGGATTCGATGAAAAGGGTCCTTATGAAGGGTAAATAGCAATTGGCATATCACGTTGTGGTCTTTGCGTAGGTAAGAAACGTTCTTGCTAGAAACCCATAGCAGCCACGTAAAACATGCAACAACAATTAGAGGACGTCTAACTTGTTTTTGCAGGGTATGCTATGTGATGTGATATGGCCAAAAGGATGTGATGAATGATATATGTGATGTATGAGATTGATCATGTTCTTGTAATAGAAATCACGACTTGCATGTCGATGAGTATGACAACCGGCAGGACCAATAGGAGTTGTCTTTATTTATTTCTGACCTGCGTGTCAACATAAACGTCATGTAATTACTTTACTTTATTGCTAACCGTTAGCTGTAGTAGTAGAAGTAATAGATGACGTGACAACTTCAAGAAGACACGATGATGGAGATCATGATGATGGAGATCATGGTGTCATGCCGGTGACAAGATGATCATGGAGCCCCAAGATGGAGATCAAAGGAGCTATATGATATTGGTCATATCATGTCACTACTATTTGATTGCATGTGATGTTTATCGTGTTTATACATCTTATTTGCTTAGAACGACGGTAGTAAATAAGATGATCCCTTACAACAATTTCAAGAAGTGTTCTCCCCTAACTGTGCACCGTTGCTACAGTTTGTCGTTTCTAAGCACGCCGTGATGATCGGGTGTGATGGATCCTTACGTTCACATACAACGGGTGTAAGACAGTTTTACACAGCAAAACACTTAGGGTTAACTTGACGAGCCTAGCATGTGTATAGACATGGCCTCGGAACACAGAAGACCGAAAGGTCGAGCATGAGTCGTATAGAAGATACGATCAACATGAAGATGTTCACCGACGTTGACTAGTTCGTCTCACGTGATGATCGGACATGGCCTAGTTGACTCGGATCATGTAATCGCTTAGATGACTAGAGGGATGTCTATCTAAGTGGGAGTTCATAAGATGAACTTAATTATCCTGAACATAGTCAAAAGGATTTTACAAATTATGTCGTAGCTCACGTTTCAGTTCTACTGTTTAGATATGTTCCTAGAGAAAAATTAGTTGAAAGTTGATAGTAGCAATTATGCGGACTAGGTCCGTAAACTGAGGATTGTCCTCATTGCTTCATAGAAGGCTGATGTCCTTAATGCACCGCTCAGTGTGCTGAACCTCGAACGTTGTCTGTGGATGTTGCGAACATCTGACATACACGTTTTGATAACTACGTGATAGTTTAGTTAAACGGTTTAGAGTTAAGGCACCAAAGACGTGTTTTTTGAAACGTCGCAAAACATATGAGATGTTTTGAGGGCTGAAATTGGGATTTCAGGCTCGTGCCCACGTCAAGAGGTATAAGACCTCCAACGATTTTCTTAACCTGCAAACTAAGGAGAAAAGCTCAATTGTTGAGCTTGTGCTCAGATTGTCTGAGTACAACAATCACTTGAATCAAGTGGGAGTTGATCTTCCAGATAAGATAGTGATGTTTCTCCGAAGTCATTACCACCAAGCTGCTAGAGCTTCGTGATGAACTATAATATATCAGGGACATATATGATGATCCTTGAGATATTCGCGATGTTTGACACCACAAAAGTAGAAATCAAGAAGGAGCATCAATTGTTGATGGTTGGTGAAACCACTAGTTTCAAGAAGGGCAAGGGCAAGAAGGGATACTTCATGCAACGGCAATTCAGCTGCTGCTCTAGTGAAGAAACCCAAGGTTGAACCCAAACCCGAGACTAAGTGCTTCTGTAATAAGGGGAACAAACCACTGGAGCAGAATTACCCTAGATACTTGGTAGATGAGAAGGCTGGCAAGGTCGATAGAAGTATATTGGATATACATTGTGTTGATGTGTACTTTACTAGTACTCCTAGTAGCACCAGGGTATTAGATACCGGTTCGGTTGCTAAGTGTTAGTAACTCGAAATAAAAGCTACGGAATAAACGGAGACTAGCTAAAGGTGAGCTAACGATATGTGTTGGAAGTGTTTCCAATGTTGATATGATCAAATATCGTACGCTCCCTCTACCATCGAGATTGGTGTTTGCGTTGAGCATAGACATGATTGGATTATGTCTATCGCAAAACGGTTATTCATTTAAGGAGAATAATGGTTACTCTGTTTATTTGAATAATGCCTTCAATGGTCTTACACCTAATATGAATGGTTTATTGAATCTCGATCATAGTGATACACATGTTCATGCCAAAAGATAGTAATGATAGTACCACCTACTTGTGGCACTGCCACGTAAGTCATATCGGTGTAAAACGCATGAAGAAGCTCCATGTTGATGGATCTTTGGGCTCACTCGTTTTTGAAAAGTTTGGGACATGCAAACCATGTCTATTGGTATATATGCATGAAGAAACTCCATGCAAATGGACCGTTTTGTACTCGCTTGATTTTGAATCACTTGAGACATGCAAATCATACCACATGGGCAAGATGACTGAAAGCCTCGGTTTCAGTAAAATGGAACTAGAAAGCAAATTGTTGGAAGTAATACATTTTGATGTGTGCAGTCCAATGAGTGCTGAGGCATGTAGTGGATATCGTTATGTTCTTCCTTCACAGATGATTTGAGTAGATGTTGAGTACATTTACTTGATGAATCACGAGTCTGAATTATTGAAAGGTTCAAGTAATTTCAGTGTGAAGTTGAAAGATCGTCGTGACAAGAGGATAAAAGATCTATGATATGATCATAGAGATGAATATCTGAATTACGAGTTTGGCACAGAATTAAGACATTGTGGAAATTGTTTCACAACTGATACAGCCTGGAACACCATAATGTGATGGTGTGTCCGAACATCATAACTGCACCCTATTGGATATAATGCATACCATGATGTCTCTTATCAAATTACCACAATAGTTTATGGGTTAGGCATTAGAGACAACCACATTCACTTTAAATAGGGCACCACGTAATTCCGATGAGATGACACCGTATGAACTGTGGTTTAGAGAAACCTAAGCTGTCATTTCTTAAAAGTTTGGGGCTGCGACGCTTATATGAAAAGGTTTCAGGATGATAAGCTCGAACCCAAAGCGGATAAATGCATCTTCATAGGACACCCAAAACAGTTGGGTATACCTCCTGTCTCCGATTCGAAAGCAATAAAGGATTGTTTCTAGAATCGAGTCCTTTCTCGAGGAAAAGTTTCTCTCGAAAGAATTGAGTGGGAGGATGGTGGAGAGTTGATGAGGTTATTGAACCGTCTCTTCAACTAGTGTGTGGTAGGGCACAGGAAGTTATTCCTGTGGCACCTACACCAATTGAAGTGGAAGCTTATGATAGTGATCATGAAACTTCAGATCAAGTCACTCCCAAACCTCGTGGGATGACAAGGATGCGTACTACTTCAGAGTGGTACGTAATCCTGTCTTGGAAGTCATGTTGCTAGACAACAATGAACCTACGAGCTATGGAGAAGCGATGGTGGGCCTGGATTCCGATAAATGGCTTGAGGCCATATAATCCGAGAGAGGATCCATGTATGAAAACAAAGTGTAGACTTTGGAAGAACTACTTGATGGTCGTAAGGCTGTTGAGTGTAGATGGATTTTAAAAGGAAGACGGACAATGATGGTAAATGTCACCATTAAGAAAGCTCGACTTGTCGTTAAGATGTTTTCCGACAAGTTCAAGGAGTTGACTACGATGAGACTTTCTCACTCATAGCGATGCTAAGAGTCTGTTGGAATTATATTAGCAGTCACTGCATTATTTATGAAATCTTGCAGATAGGATGTCAAAACATTGTTTCCTCGACGATTTTCTTGAGGAAAGGTTGTATGTGATACAACCGGAAGGTTTTGTCAATCCTGAAAGATGCTAATAAGTATGCAAAAGCTCCAGCAATCCTTCTAAGGACTGGAGTAAGCATCTCGGAGTTGGAATGTATGCTTTGATGATGATCAAAGATTTTGGGTGTATACAAAGTTTATGAGAAACTTGTATTTCCAAAGAAGTGAGTGGGAGCACTATAGAATTTCTGACAAATATATGTTGTTGACATATTGTTGATCAGAAATGACGTAGAATTTCTGGAAAGCATATAGGGTTATTTGAAAGTGTTTTCAATGGAAAACCTGGATTAAGCTACTTGAGCATTCAGCATCAAGATCTATAAGGATAGATCAAAACGCTTAATGGTACTTTCAAATGAGCACATACCTTAACATGATCTTGAAGTTGTTCAAGATGGATCAGTCAAAGAAGGAGTTCTTGCCTGAGTTGTAAGGTATGAAGTTAAGACTTAAAGCTCGACCGCGGCAGAATAGAGAGAAAGGACGAAGGTCGTCCCCTATGCTTAAGACATAGGCTCTACAGTATGCTGTGCTATGTATCGCACCTAAAGTGTGCCTTGCCATGAGTCAGTCAAGGGGTACAAGAGTGATCCAAGAATGGATCACAGGACAGCGGTCAAAGTTATCCTTAGTAACTAGTGGACTAAGGAATTTTCTCGATTATGGAGGTGGTAAAAGAGTTCGTCGTAAAGGGTTACGCCGATGCAAACTTTGACACTAATCCAGATTATTCTGAGTAGTAAACTGGATTCGTATAGTAGAACAGTTAAAGTTATCTGGAATAGCTCCAAATAGAGCGTGGTAGCTGCATCTAGGAGATGACATAGAGATTTGTAAAGCACACACGGATCTGAAAGGTTCAGACCCGTTGACTAAAACCTCTCTCACAAGCAACATGATCAAACCTAAAACTCATTGAGTGTTAATCACATAGTGATGTGAACTAGACTACTGACTCTAGTAAACTCTTGGGTGTTAGTCACATGGATGTGACCTGTGAGTGTTAATCACATGGCGATGTGAACTAGATTATTGACTCTAGTGCAAGTGGGAGACTGTTGAAATATGCCCTAGAGGCAATAATAAATTAGTTATTATTATATTTCCTTGTTCATGATAATCGTTTATTATCCATGCTAGAATTGTATTGATAGGAAACTCAGATACATGTGTGGATACATAGACAACACCATGTCCCTAGTAAGCCTCTAGTGACTAGCTCGTTGATCAATAGATGGTTACGGTTTCCTGACCATGGACATTGGATGTCATTGATAACGGGATCACATCATTGGGAGAATGATGTGATGGACAAGACCCAATCCTAAGCATAGCACTAGATCGTGTAGTTCGTATGCTGAAGCTTTTCTAATGTCAAGTATCATTTCCTTAGACCATGAGATTGTGCAACTCCCGGATACCGTAGGAATGCTTTGGGTGTACCAAACGTCACAACGTACTGGGTGGCTATAAAGGTACACTACGGGTATCTCCGAAAGTGTCTGTTGGGTTGGCACGAATCGAGACTGGGATTTGTCACTCCGTGTAACCGTGTAAACGGAGAGGTATCTCTGGGCCCACTCGGTAGGACATCATCATTATGTGCACAATGTGATCAAGGAGTTGATCACGGGATGATGTGTTACGGAACGAGTAAAGAGACTTGCCGGTAACGAGATTGAACAAGGTATCGGGATACCGACGATCGAATCTCGGGCAAGTATCGTACCGATAGACAAAGGGAATTGTATACGGGATTGATTAAGTCCTTGACATCGTGGTTCATCCGATGAGATCATCGTGGAACATGTGGGAGCCATCATGGGTATCCAGATCCCGCTGTTGGTTATTGACCGGAGAACGTCTCGGTCATGTCTGCATGTCTCCCGAACCCGTAGGGTCTACACACTTAAGGTTCGATGACGCTAGGGTTATAAAGGAAGCTTGTATGTGGTTACCGAATGTTGTTCGGAGTCCCGGATGAGATCCCGGACGTCACGAGGAGTTCCGGAATGGTCCGGAGGTAAAGATTTATATATGGGAAGTCCTGTTTTGGTTACCGGAAGAGTTTCGGGGTTTATCGGTAATGTACCGGGACCACCGGGAGGGTCCCGGGGGTCCACCAAGTGGGGCCACCAGCCCCGGGGGGCCACATGGGCTGTGGGGAGTGTTCCTTGGCCTACATGGGCCAAGGGCACCAGCCCCACCATGGCCCATGCGCCTAGAAAGGGGAGAGGGGGCAAACCCTAAGGGTAGATGGGCCCTAAGGCCCATGCTCCCTGCGCCTCCCTCTCCTCCCCCTCTTGGCCGCCACCCAAACCCATCTAGGGCTGCCGCCCCCCCTAGGGGTGGGAACCCTAGAGGGGGCGCAGCCCCTCCCCTTCCCTATATAAATAGAGGCCTAGGGCTGCCCCAAAAGACACGTGATTCGATCCCTGTTGGTGCAGCCCTGCATATATCTCTCTGTCCCTCCTCTTCTGTGGTGCTTGGCGAAGCCCTGCAGGATTGCCACGCTCCTCCATCACCACCACGCCGTTGTGCTGCTGCTGGATGGAGTCTTCCTCAACCTCTCCCTCTCTCCTTGCTGGATCAAGGCATGGGAGACGTCACCGGGCTGTACGTGTGTTGAACGCGGAGGTGCCGTGCGTTCGGCACTTGGTCATCGGTGATTTGAATCACGACGAGTACAACTCCATCAACCCCGTTCACTTGAACGCTTCCGCTTAGCGATCTACAAGGGTATGTAGATGCACTCTCCTTCCCCTCGTTGCTAGTCTCTCCATAGATAGATCTTGGTGACACGTAGGAAAATTTTGAATTTCCGCTACGTTCCCCAACACAGACATGGCCTCGGAACACAGAAGACCGAAAGGTCGAGCATGAGTCGTATAGAAGATACGATCAACATGAAGATGTTCACCGATGTTGACTAGTCCGTCTCACGTGATGATCGGACACGACCTAGTTAACTCGGATCATGTTATACTTAGATGATTGGAGGGATGTCTATCTGAGTGGGAGTTCATTATATAATCTGATTAGATGAACTTAATTATCATGAACTTAGTCTAAAATCTTTACAATATGTCTTGTAGATCAAATGGCCAACGTTTTCCTCAACTTCAACGCGTTCCTAGAGAAAACCAAGCTGAAAGACGATGGCAGCAACTAACGGACTGGGTTCGGAACCTGAGGATCATCCTCATAGCTGCCAAGAAAGATTATGTCCTACTAGCACCGCTAGGTGACACACCCGTCCCACAGAACCAAGACGTTATGAATGCTTGGTAGGCACGTGCTGATGATTACTCCCTCGTTCAGTGCAGCATGCTTTACAGCTTAGAACCGGGGCTCCAAAAACGTTTTGAGTGACACGGAGCATATGAGATGTTCGAAGAGCTGAAAATGGTTTCCAAGCTCATGCCTGGGTCGAGAGATATGAAGTCTCCGACAAGTTCTTCAGCTGTAAGATGGAGGAAAATAGTTCTGTCAGTGAGCACATACTCACTATGTCTGGTTACATAACCGCTTGACTCAGCTGGGAGTTAATCTCCCGGATGACGCGGTCATTGACAGAATCCTCCAGTCGCTTCCACCAAGCTACAAGAGCTTTATGATGAACTTCAATATGCAGGGAATGGAAAAGACCATTCCTGAAGTATTTGCAATGCTGAAATCAGCAGAGGTAGAAGTCAAAAAGGACCATCAAGTGTTGATGGTGAATAAAACCACTAAGTTCAAGAAAGGCAAGGGTAAGAAGAACTTCAAGAAGGACGGCAAGGGAGTTGCCGCGCCCGGTAAGCAAGCTGCCGGGAAGAAGCCAAAGAATGGACCCAAGCCCGAGACTGAGTGTTTTTATTTCAAGGGAAGTGGTCACTGGAAGCGGAACTGCCCCAAATACTTAGTGGACAAGAAGGCCGGCAAAACGAAAGGTATATATGATATACATGTAATTGATGTGTACCTTACCAGTACTCGTAGTAGCTCCTGGATATTTGATACCGGTGCGGTTGCTCACATTTGTAACTCAAAGTAGGACCTGCGGAATAAGCGGAGACTGGCGAAGGACGAGGTGACGATGCGCATCGGGAATGGTTCCAAGGTCGATGTGATCGTCGTCGGCACGCTGCCTCTACATTTACCCACGAGATTAGTTTTAAACCTCAATAATTGTTATTTAGTACCAGCTTTGAGCATGAACATTGTATCAGGATCTCGTTTAATTCGAGATGGCTACTCATTTAAATCCGAGAATAATGGTTGTTCATTATATGAGAGATATGTTTTATGGTCATGCTCCTATGGTGAATGGTTTATTCTTAATGAATCTCGAGCGTAATGCTACACATATTCATAGTGAGTACCAAAAGATGTAAGGTTGATAATGATAGTCCCACATACTTGTGGCACTGCCGCCTTGGTCACATAGGTGTCAAACGCATGAAGAAGCTCCATGCAGATGGACTTTTAGAGTCTCTTGATTACGAGTCATTTGACACGTGCGAACCATGCCTCATGGGTAAGATGACCAAGACTCCGTTCTCAGGAACAATGGAGCGAGCAACCAACCTATTGGAAATCATACATACTGATGTGTGCGGTCCAATGAGTGTTGAGGCTCGTGGTGGCTATTGTTATGTTCTCACCCTCACTGATGACTTGAGTAGATATGGGTATATCTACTTAATGAAACACAAGTCTGAAACCTTTGAAAAGTTCAAGGAATTTCAAAGTGAGGTTGAGAATCAACGTGACAGAAAAATCAAGTTTTTGCGATCAGATCATGGAGGAGACTACTTGAGTCACGAATTTGGTACACACTTAAGAAAATGTGGAATAGTTTCACAACTCACGCCGCCTGGAATACCTCAGCGTAATGGTGTGTCCGAACGTCGTAATCGCACTCTATTGGATATGGTGCGATCTATGATGTCTCTTACCGATTTACTGCTGTCATTTTGGGGCTATGCTTTAGAGACTGCCGCATTCACTTTAAATAGGGCTCCGTCGAAATCCGTTGAGACGGCACCGTATGAATTATGGTTTGGGAAGAAGCCTAAGCTGTCGTTTCTAAAAGTTTGGGGATGCGATGCTTATGTCAATAAACATCAACCTGAAAAGCTCGAACCCAAGTCGGAAAAATGCGTCTTCATAGGATACCCTAAAGAAACTATTGGGTATACCTTCTACCTCAGATCCGAAGGCAAGATCTTTGTTGCCAAGAATGGATCCTTTCTAGAGAAGGAGTTTCTCTCGAAAGAAGTAAGTGGGATGAAAGTAGAACTTGATGAAGTATTACCTCTTGAACCGGAAAGTGGCGCAACTCAGGAAAATGTTCCTGTGGTGCCTGCACCAATTAGGGAGGAAGTTAATGATGATGATCAAGATACTTCTGATCAAGCTCCTACTGAACTTCGAAGGTCCACAAGGACACGTTCCGCACCAGAGTGGTACGGCAACCCTGTCTTAGAAATCATGTTGTTAGACAACGGTGAACCTTCGAACTATGAAGCTTGATGGCGGGCCCGGATTCCGACAAATGGCTGGAAGCCATGAAATCCGAGATAGGATCCATGTATGAAAACGAAGTATGGACTTTGACTGACTTGCCCGATGATCAGCGAGCCATAGAAAATAAATGGATCTTTAAGAAGAAGACAGACGCGGATGGTAATGTAACCATCTATAAAGCTAGGCTTGTCGCTAAGGGTTATCGACAAGTTCAAGGGGTTGACTACGATGATACATTCTCTCCCGTAGCAAAGCTGAAGTCCGTCCGAATCATGTTAGCTATTGCCGCATACTATGATTATGAGATATGGCAAATGGACGTCAAAACGGCATTCCTTAACGGTCATCTTAAGGAAGAATTGTATATGATGCAGCCGGAAGGTTTTGTCGATCCTAAGAATGCTGACAAGGTGTGCAAGCTCCAACGCTCGATTTATGGGCTGGTGCAAGCATCTCGGAGTTGGAACATTCGCTTTGATGAGATGATCAAAGGTTTATGCAGACTTATGGAGAAGCCTGCGTTTACAAGAAAGTGAGAGGGAGCTCTGTAGCATTTCTCATATTATATGTAGATGACATACCTTTGATGGGAAATGATATAGAGCTTTTGGACAGCATTAAGGCCTACTTGAATAAGAGTTTATCAATAAAGGACCTTGGAGAAGCTGCTTATATATTAGGCATCAAGATCTATAGAGATAGATCAAGACGCCTCATAGGTCTTTCACAAAGCACATACCTTGATAAGATATTGAAGAAGTTCAATATGGATCAGTCTAAGAAGGGGTTCTTGCCTGTGTTGCAAGGGGTGAAATTGAGCTCAGCTCAATGTCTGACCACGGCAGAAGAAATAGAAGAGATGAGTGTCATCCCCTATGCCTCAGCCATAGGTTCTATTATGTATGCCATGCTGTGTACCGGACCTGATGTAAACCTTTCCATGAGTTTGGTAGGAAGGTACCAAAGTAATCCCGGCAAGGAACACTGGACAGCGGTCAAGAATATCCTGAAGTACCTGAAAAGGACTAAGGAAATGTTTCTCGTTTATGGAGGTGACGAAGAGCTCGTCGTAAAGGGTTATGTCGACGCTAGCTTCGACACAGATCTGGATGACTCTAAGTCACAAACCGGATGCGTGTATATTTTGAATGGTGGGGCAGTAAGCTGGTGCAGTTGCAAGCAAAGCATTGTGGCGGGATCTACATGTGAAGCGGAGTACATGGCAGCCTCGGAGGCAGCACACGAAGCAGTCTGGGTGAAGGAGTTCATTACCGACCTAGGAGTCATACCCAATGCGTCGGGCCCGATGACTCTCTTCTGTGACAACACTGGAGCTATTGCCCTTGCCATGGAGCCCAGGTTTCACAGGAAGACCAGGCATATCAAGCGTCGCTTCAACTCCATTCGTGAAAGTGTTCAAAATGGAGACATAGAGATTTGTAAAGTACATACGGACCTGAATGTAGCAGATCCGTTGACTAAACCTCTCCCTAGAGCAAAACATGATCAACACCAGAATTCCATGGGTGTTCGATTCATCACAATGTAACTAGATGATTGACTCTAGTGCAAGTGGGAGACTTTTGGAAATATGCCCTAGAGGTAATAATAAAATGATTATTATATTTCCTTGTTCATGATAATTGTCTATTATTCATGCTTTAATTGTATTATCCGGAAATCGTAATACATGTGTGAATACATAGACCACAATGTGTCCCTAGTGAGCCTCTAGTTGACTAGCTCATTGATCAATAGATAGTCATGGTTTCCTAGCTATGGACACGGGGATGTCATTGATAACGGGATCACATCATTAGGAGAATGATGTGATGGACAAGACCCAATCCTAAACATAGAACAAGATCGTATAGTTCGTTTGCTAGAGTTTTTACATTGTCAAGTATCTTTTCCTTAGACCATGAGATCGTGTAACTCCCGGATACCGTAGGAGTGCTCTGGGTATACCAAACGTCACAACATAACTGGGTGACTATAAAGGTATACTACGGGTATCTCCAAAAGTGTCTATTGGGTTGACACGGATCAAGACTGGGATTTGTCACTCCGTATGACGGAGAGGTATCTCTGGGCCCACTCGGTACTGCATCATCATAATGAGCTCAAAGTGACCAAGTGTCTGGTCACGGGATCATGCATTACGGTACGAGTAAAGTGACTTGCCGGTAATGAGATTGAACGAGGTATTGGGAAACCGACGATCGAATCTCGGGCAAGTAACGTACCGATTGACAAAGGGAATTGTATACGGGGTTGCTTGAATCCTCGACATCGTGGTTCATCCGATGAGATCATAGAGGAGCATGTGGGAGCCAACATGGGTATCCAGATCCCGCTGTTGGTTATTGACCGGAGAGCCGTCTCGGTCATGTCTACATGTCTCCCGAACCCGTAGGGTCTACACACTTAAGGTTCGGTGACGCTAGGGTTGTTGAGATATGAATATGCAGTAACCCGAAAGTTGTTCGGAGTCCCGGATGAGATCCTGGATGTCACGAGGAGTTCCGGAATGGTCCGGATGTGAAGAATTATATATAGGAAGTGCAGTTTCGGCCATCGGGAGAGTTTCGGGGTCACCGGTATTGTACCGGGACCACCAGAAGGGTCCCGGGGGTCCACCGGGTGGGGCCACCCATCCCGGAGGGCCCCATGGGCCAAAGTGGGGAGGGGAACCAGCCCATAGTGGGCTGGTGCGCCCCCCTAAGCCCACCCCATGCGCCTAGGGTTGGAACCCTAGGGGTGGGGGGCGCCCCACCTTGCCTTGGGGGCTACTCCACCCTTGGCCGCCGCCCCCCTAGGAGATCCCATCTCCTAGGGCCGCCGCCCCCCCTAGGGGAGCCTATATAAAGGGGGGAGGGAGGGGGCAGCCACACCTTGAGTCTTGGCGCCTCCCTCTCCCCTGCTACACCTCTCTCTCTCTCTCGCAGTATACGGCGAAGCCCTGCTGCGGTGACGCCCTGCATCCACCACCACACCGTCGTGCTGCTGGATCTTCATCAACCTCTCCTTCCCCCTTGCTGGATCAAGAAGGAGGAGACGTCACGCTGACCGTACGTGTGTTGAACACGGAGGTGCCGTCCGTTCGGCGCTAGGATCTCCAGTGATTTGGATCACGTCGAGTACGACTTCCTCATCCCCATTCTTTGAACGCTTCCGCGCGTGATCTACAAAGGTATGTAGATGCAATCCAATCACTCGTTGCTATATGAACACATAGATGGATCTTGGTGAAACCGTAGGAAATTTTTTGTTTTCTACAACGTTCCCCAACACGGGAGTCATGCAGACATGGCCGAGACAACTCTCCGGTCAATAACCAACAGCGGGATCTGGATACCCATGTTGGTTCCCACATGCTCCACGATGATCTCATCGGATGAACCACGATGCCAAGGATTCAATCAATCCCATATACAATTCCCTTTGTCTAGCACTACGATACTTGCCCGAGATTCGATCGTCGGTATCCCCATACCTTGTTCAATCTCGTTACCGGCAAGTCTCTTTACTCGTTCCGTAACACATCATCCTGTGATCAACTCCTTGGTCACATTGTGCACATTATGATGATGTACTACCGAGTGGGCCCAGATATACCTCTCCGTTTACACGGAGTGACAAATCCCAGCCTCGATTCGTGCCAACCCAACAGACACTTTCGGAGATACCCATAGTGCACCTTTATAGCCACCCAGTTACGTTGTGACGTTTGGTACACCCAAAGCACTCCTACGGTATCCGGGAGTTGCACAATCTCATGGTCTAAGGAAATGATACTTGACATTAGAAAAGGTTTAGCATACGAACTACACGATCTTGTGCTAGGCTTAGGATTGGGTCTTGTCCATCACATCATTCTCCTAATGATGTGATCCCGTTATCAACGACATCCAATGTCCCTGGTCAGGAAACTGTAACCATCTATTGATCAACGAGCTAGTCAACTAGAGGCTTACTAGGGACATGGTGTTGTCTATGTATCCACACATGTATCTGAGTTTCCTATCAATACAATTCTAGCATGGATAATAAAGGATTATCATGAACAATGAAATATAATAATAATAACTAATTTATTATTGCCTCTAGGGCATATTTCCAACACGCCGTACATCCACACGATCGAGCAGATGAAGGACGACCTCGATTGGTTGACCAAACACTCAAGAAGGCATGGATGTGCAATATGCCCCTATTATCTCGAGGCTGCTTCCAAAAGAAAAGAGAATTGAGCTTGACAAGGTTAGAAGGATGAAAGGGAGGGCATGCAAATATACATTTGTGCTTTGTTAAATAATTTAATTTAACCTGTTAATACACATTTTTTTACTATCCTCAAGTGAACTCTAGGTTTAGCACAACATGTACTAGAAAAAATTGCTTTGTGTGGTAGATCATGGCGGTGAAAGATAAGGAACCCTAGGACAGGGGCTGGTTCTCACATATCGTTGACCAATGACCTAGCAGCAAGATGGAACCTTAATCATACAATAGTACTTGAACAAATATCTGGTGTAAATTCCATTCTAGACCACCATTTGTCACCCCATTGCAATCTTCATCTTCGTGCTAGAGCTCGTAGTGCCGGTATCGTAGTATTCATGCAGGTCAACCATGTCTTCATAGACAGATTGCTATAGATACCAATTGAGGCCCAAAAGGACAACTTAAGTTTTTTAAAAAGTGTAAGTTGCACTATTTTGCACTCTATTACACCCTACTAGGTAAGTGGAGCAAACTCTTGCTGCAAGTCATTGTTAGTGAATTCATTAGGAATGTTCATTATGTACAAATTTGTAAATATTCTAAAGAAAATCTGTGGACCAACCAAAATATGTTTGCCATTTGTCAACATACCAATGAAGCCAAGGGTAGCGTCCTTGCATATTATCTCATTTGACAAATGAGTAAAATCATATCGTTTTGATTAGCCATTTGAATGAGATACCAATTTACAAGAAGGAATTGTGCCATATATATGGTTGGGAAACACAAGGTAAGAGGCAAAACATTTTCTTGTGCCCATTAAATTCATAATATGTAGTCTAAAGAGTTATTTACGAAAAGATACATCTTTACCACAAAACCCATTCCCCCCTATAATCCTTATGCATGACTACTTTGGGTCCTACTTAAAAGAAAGGAATAAAAACAAGAAAATGATTGCAAGTCATATGCAATACACAAAACTCCAATTTATAGGAAAACCAAAATGTTAATATTTGGATTCATGGTACAAAAGTACAGTAGCAATACAGTTAATTCCACTATAACTTTTTCTATGAAGTGTCGTTATTTATCATTTACACTATCTGCTATGCACACAGCCCATCTTTAGTTAAGGTCGCATGCACCAACATTCATCAATGAACTCTTATATAGCATTACCCTCAATGTTTGCTCCTATTTTCTCCTTTGTTACTCGACAAGCCGACCGGTGGTCAAAGTATTGTTGCCAGTGGCCTCGATTGTTTGACCAAGGACTCAGGAAGAAAAGTCTATGTGCAAGAAGCTTCTATTATCTCAAAGTATCCTCCAAAAGAAAAGTAGTTTGAGCTTGAAAATTCTGAAAGGATGAAATGTAAGGCATGCAAATATTCATTTGTGCTCTGCATTACATAATTAAATGTAACATAGTAATATACTTTATTTTTACTATCCTCAAATGTACCTTAGGTTTTGCACAATGTGTATACTAAAAAATGCCTTTTACGGCAGCGCCCATGCCATGCACACAAATACAATGGATCAACCTTAAATACATAATTTCAATCATGGGAGATATTGCGCTACAGAGGGCAGGAGGGGGAGAACGGGGGACAAATGAGAGGTAGAGAGGGAGAGTAGAGTTGGACAAAGGGGGGTAAACACACACATGAGCTAGGTGAAGGGATAATAATAGCAGAAGGGGGAGGAACCCTATGACCAGGATCATGGTTATTTCTTATATACCAGGGCCCGAGCCGCAACACTAAGATGCGCCCTTATTCATGCAATTGTGATTGAACTAATATCTAGTGTAAATGTCATTTTTAGACCACTTATTTCTCAGCCCATTGCACGTTGATCTTCATGCTATAACTCATAATTGACGAATTGTTTTGTAGATACCAATTGATTTAGAAAAGGGCAACTTTAGTTTATAGAAAATGTAAGTTGCACTTTTTCCACTTAACTAGAAATGTGCAAGTAGTGCAAACTTTTATTGCAAATAAATTTTTTCAATTCTAGGCAACCCAAATCAGTGACCAATTTTGAACACGCCGCACATAACCCTAGCTATCCTCTATACCTTTTCTCCGCCTCTGCCACTGGCCCCGACCCCACCTTCCATCTCCGCCTCCCATTCGCCGCCCTGCCAGCCATCTGCCCCTCATTCCCTCCCAGCCTGCCTCCTCTCCCATCTCCTCCTCACTTCGCCCCATCTGAGTTCCGCCGCCGAAACTTTCCAAGATCCTCTTATCTTCTCCGACATGACCTCTATGTCGCCGAGATCCACCTCCATTTGTCATCCACCCTCCTTCCCAGCTACTCCAGCCACTCCCACTATCGTTACCGCCCCAAGGTAGGCTGCCACTTTTCATTTCTAGTTTTAATGCCTTTTGTGATGGTGATGAATGGTTGTATGATTGTGACGAACATCAAATATATGAAGTGGTTGTAATTTTTTGCTACTGGTTGCAAATTTACATGTTCGTATGAAATGTGATGTTATAAATGAGAAGAGAGATGAGGGAAAACATAAGAGATAAAGGGAAGAGAAAAGAGATAAAAACAAATATGAGATTGAGAATATTGCAAATTTTCTATGTAAATTTTGTATATTTGAAAACATCATATGCCATTGCTAATTTTGCTATGTCAAGAAACAATGTATGGCATTGCAATTTATTCCTATTGCTATTGTTTATATGTAAAGAGACATGGTATGACATTGCAAAATTTTCTTTATTTCTTTTAGATTGTGTGTTTGTTCTTAGGTATATACTGGATAAATACCATCAACGAGGAACCATCAGAAAAATGATTGTTTTTTGGGTGCACGTAGGAGGTGCACTAAAGCACTAATAAGCTCATAGTTTACCCTTCTTTGTAAAGTAAATTTCACTATGTAAGTCTTTCAATGTGTATGTGTGAATTAAAAAATGATTTGTTTGGCTAAAAACCATTGTGTGTGTGTGTAGCAATGTAAAACCTTTGTGGTGCAGCATGTGAAGGAAATATGCCCTAGAGGCAATAATAAAGTTATTATTTATTTCCTTATATAATGATAAATGTTTATTATTCATGCTAGAATTGTATTAACCGGAAACATAATACATGTGTGAATACATAGACAAACAGAGTGTCACTAGTATGCCTCTACTTGACTAGCTCGTTAATCAAAGATGGTTATGTTTCCTAACCATGAACAATGAGTTGTTATTTGATTAACGGGATCACATCATTAAGTGAATGATCTGATTGACATGACCCATTCCATTAGCTTAGCACCCGATCGTTTAGTATGTTGCTATTGCTTTCTTCATGACTTATACATGTTCCTATAACTATGAGATTATGCAACTCCCGTTTACCGGAGGAACACTTTGGGTACTACCAAACGTCACAACGTAACTGGATGATTATAAAGGAGTACTACAGGTGTCTCCAAAGGTACATGTTGGGTTGGCGTATTTCGAGATTAGGTTTTGTCACTCCGATTGTCGGAGAGGTATTCTGGGCCCTCTCGGTAATGCACATCACTTAAGCCTTGCAAGCATTGCAACTAAATGAGTTAGTTGCGGGATGATGTATTACAGAACGAGTAAAGAGACTTGCCGGCAACGAGATTGAACTAGGTATTGGAATACCGACGATCGAATCTCGGGCAAGTAACATACTGATGACAAAGGGAACGACGTATGTTGTTATGCGGTCTGACCGATAAAGATCTTCGTAGAATATGTAGGAGCCAATATGGGCATCTAGGTCCCGCTATTGGTTATTGACTGGAGACATGTCTCGGTCATGTCTACATTGTTCTCGAACCCGTAGGGTCCGCACGCTTAAGGTTACGATGACAGTTTTATTATGAGTTTATGCATTTTGATGTACCGAAGGTTGTTCGGAGTCACGGATGTGATCACGGACATGACGAGGAGTCTCGAAATGGTCGAGACATAAAGATTGATATATTGGAAGCCTATGTTTGGATATCGGAAGTGTTCCGGGTGAAATCGGGATTTTACCGGAGTACCGGGAGGTTACCGGAACCCCCCGGGAGCTAAATGGGCCATGATGGGCCTTAGTGGAAAAGAGAAGAGGCAGCCCTACATGGGCCGCGCGCCCCTCCCCTCCCTTGGTCTGAATTGGACAAGGAGAGGGGGCCGGCCCCTCTCTCTCTTTTCCCCCCTCCACAAGTCCTATTCCAACTAGGATTGGGGGGGGGGGGGAACTCTGGGAGTAGGACTCTCCTGGCGCGCCCTATGTGGCCGGCCAGCCTCCCCCCCTTTTGGTCCTTTATATACTGAGGCAGAGGCACCCGAGAACACACAAGTTGATCCAGGTGATCTATTCCTTAGCCGTGTGCGGCGCCCCCAGCCACCATAGTCCTCGATAATACTGTAGCGGAGTTTAGGTGAAGCCCTGCTGCTGTAGTGCATCAAGATCGTCACCACGCCGTCGTGCTGACGGAACTCTTCCCCGACACTTTGCTGGATCGGAGTCCGGGGATCGTCATCGAGCTGAACGTGTGCTAGAACTCGGAGGTGCCGTAGTTTCGGTGCTTGATCGGTCGGATCGTGAAGACGTATGACTACATCAACCAAACGCTTCCGTTGTCGATCTACTAGGTATGTAGATCACACTCCCCCCCCCCTTGTTGCTATGCATCACATGATCTTGCGTGTGCGTACGAATTTTTTTGAAATTACTACGTTCCCCAACAGCATGATGACCCACAAGTATAGGGGATTAATCGTAGTCCTTTCGATAATCAAATTTGGTCTTCAAATTATGTATCGTGGCTAATGAACCATGTCTCAAGGTTGTCTTTTTTACATACAAAATTTCAAATTTCTTTTAGATTGTGCATTTGTTCTTAGGTAAATAGTGGAGAATCAAGGAGGAACCATCAGAAAAAATAATGATTTTTTGGGTGCACGTAGGAGGTGCACTAAAGCACTAATAAGCTCATAGTTCACCCTTCTTTGTAAAGAAAATTTCACTATGTAAGTCTTTCAATGCGTATGTGTGAATTAGAAAATGAGTTGTTTGGCTAAAAACCATTGTGTGTGTGTGTGTGTGTGTGTGTGTGTGTTGGAATGTAAAACCATTGTGTTGCAGCATTGATGACCCACAAGTATAGGGGATTAATCGTAGTCCTTTTGATAATCAAATTTGGTCTTAAAATTATGTATCGTGGCTAATGAACCATGTCTCAAGGTTGTCTTTTTTACATACAAAAATTTCTTTTAGATTGTGCGTTTGTTCTTAGGTAAATAGTGAAGAAATACCGTCAAGGAGGAACAATCAGAAAAAATAATGATTTTTTGGGTGCACCTAGGAGGTTCACTGAAGCACTAATAAGCTCATAGTTCACCCTTCTTTTGAAAAAATTGCCTCCATTCCATTATTCTTTCCCCTCCTTCTTTGTGGGGGATTTCATTATTATTTCCATCCTACCTATTTGACTTTTTTACAATTACAGTTGCAGATGAAGAAGACTTAGACGGTCAACATGAGCCGAAAGAAAAGAAGCCTAAGACTACAAGCACCGAAGCCGGCGAGGCAATGACCTGCTCATAGGCTAGGCTGCTAGGAATCAACCGAGGCCAAGAGAAAAATTCAAGAAAATCAGTGAGGAAAACCAGAGTGATCAATGGCAGCATTTTCCCCGCTTAAACAATAAAAGAAACACTGCCATTGCGAAGCTATTTCCACCTTGTGTTGTGAACTTAATTATATGGTGGGTTTGCGTGAAACTTGCCACCAAAGGGGACGGTGGTAGCCTGGTAGGAGGTTTTCATCTCATTGTCCGACTCAGAGTATGGGATTGGACCTCTTCGATGTGTTGAGCCTGTTTCCTTTTCCTATTTTCGCTTTTGTGTTTTACTTCGTGAGAACTTAGCCTTGCCGTGGAACAAAATGCTTTTTTGAATTGTTTAATTGGTGCCGAAATATGTTTGAATTTTCTCTTATTTTACTCGTTTCATGAACTATAATTGTCTATACGGCATTACATGGCCCTGGTTCTGACAGATAGGTAGGTTGCAACAACGAAACATCATAAACATTAAGGACCTCAAGCTATCGATCAAAAGCACTCCGTTTGCGCTGGCCATGGCTAATGTGGACCGACCCTGAACGTCAGTGGGTGGGTTTTGCCCTACCCTGCGATGAGTTGGATATGGCGCTATTCAGAGCTTCCACCTTCATCGTGTTGGGTAACGGCCACAAAGCTCTGTTCTGGCATGATGACTGGACCGGAAAGGGCCCCCCTAAGAATGCTGGCTCCCGGATTATACAAAATCGCCACAAGAAAGCAGAGAATAGTGTCCAAGGAACTGCACGAGGTTAATTGGATCAGATCGGTCGCCCGCCTTCAGTCCCCCATACACCTGCAAGAATTCATCTCGATCGCATCACTGACCTACCAGGTTACACTGTCTACGGACAGGGAGGACTCCATCTCCTGGCGTTGGACTACAAATGGAATCTACTCCCCAGGTTCTCGCCCACGAAGATTTGGGAGGCACATGCAGAACCCAAATGCAAGCTCTTTTCCTGGCTGGTGCTCCATGGCAAGATCCTCACGGCCGACATGCTCGCTATTCGCGGATGGCCGCACGATACTACATGCCCGCTATGTCTGGGAGCACCGGAGACGGCAACTCACCTCTGCAAATACTGTCCATTTGCGATTGCGGTTTGGTCGCACGTTCAGGCATGAACCGGGGAGGCGTCGACGAACACGATGACACTTCCGCCTCCCATGGGAGTCTCCGACTGGTGGGATCTGCTCATCTCTCCCCTGTCCAGGGACGAAAGACGCCGGCGTAGCGGTCACTTCCTGTACATCATTTGGAATATCTGAAAGGAGCGCAACCGCTGGATATTCATCGGAACCCGCCTCACTCACCTGGAGGTGGCGGCCATCGCGCTCGACGACATAAGAATGTGGGCTTGCGCCATTGGCAGGGCACAAGTGGCGACGGTATTGGGTGATTTGGTTCACTTAGCGTAACACAACAGTCCTTATAGGGGTTTTGTCAGGTTTCTCCGGAAAAACCTGTCATCTTTGTACATGAACCCTATTTTTTGTCTGAAATGAAAAGGCAGTGCTCTGCCGGTTCCTCGAAAAAAAGCAACTATGTGTGCATTTATAAGAATAAGTATATGTATGTGCATATGAGTCTCTATGTTTGTACTGTGTTTAAAAAAAAGTAATTCTCTGTTTTGTTGGGAACAATATGTGATTATGACATACAACACGCCAGCGCCATCTTGACTGTGGACGCACACTAGCTTTTCTTTCAGGAAGACAAAAGCTCTCTTCTTGGTTTTCCTGGCGACTCAAAAGCGCTATCTTGATCTTGATTTTCCTTACGACCTGGTGCACGCACGGCGGCAGGCTTCACTCCTGTAGCAGCCTCTCCAGAGGGACGCGGAGGGAAATGTCCAGTGCATTACACTCATCCCTGTCGTCAGAAAACCCTGAAATAAATCCAGAATAAATACGAGCATCCGGATTTAAACTCTGGTGGATTAGGAATACCCCTGTTCATCTAACCATCTTAATGATAGGTTGGTTTGCTCTGGCATTTTGTTCTGAGAGTACAGGTGTGTGTGTGTCTGGTACTTGCCAGGCGGCAGTGAAGAGGCACTGTCAATTCCATTGGGCAGGTTAGCTATTGAAGAAATCGGAGTCGTTAAGCGATGCGGCGATAGAGCGCTCGTCCTCGCCTGCTCCTGATAGTGTTGGCGAACTGGACATCGACGCGTGCATGCGACAATTGCCTCCAGTGGCAGTGCAGGCTGTACCACCGTAGAAGACAACAATGATATACGGAAACAGCCCCGTCTTCGGGCCGGTAACTCCGACGGTGACTTTCGCATGTTCCATTGGTACATAACCGGCA
The DNA here is from genome assembly GCF_003073215.2 of Triticum urartu. NCBI lineage: Eukaryota > Viridiplantae > Streptophyta > Magnoliopsida > Poales > Poaceae > Triticum > Triticum urartu. The sequence goes on from NC_053023.1 coordinate 744,106,424, forward strand.
TCAACACGGTATTTAGCCAGTAAAGATGTAACATCATCCAATTTGCATCTGACAGAAAATGCGATGTGTTGAATCTACGTGCGTGCATGGCTGATGTGCGCCTTTTTGTCCCTTTGTTTCCACCTTGATCTTGTCGCTGCAGGTGTTCTTCGCCGAATGGATGGATTTTCTAGACAGCAACCTCACCGACAATGTGTGGCCTTGCCTGTCTGCATACACCGACGACATCTTGAAAAACTTATTCGCTTTGGCACAAGATGGCGCACTCAAATCCAAGGTAATTACCTCTGCGACCTCGCCCCTCATCATCAAATAAAAACTGGTGCATCGGCACTTGTGCTGCTACCAGTGCATCGATCAAAAAATAATAATAAGCTACTAGAAATAAAAATAGCACAACAACAGCAAAAGAACCATTCCTTTTGTGCACAAATATTTCATACATTATCCTGCTTTTCAGTTAGTCGGACGACTGATCCTACATAAACTATTTTCTTTGCTTGCATGTGAAAAAAAAAAAAGACAAAGCCAGAAGGGTCAATTGGCACATCCAACTGGTGCATCCACCCAACACTGCTCGAGGGCTCCATCTACTCAGGGGCTGCTGTCGAAAATGTTGCTCGTCAGTTCATTGCCGCAGAGGTCTGCTCAAAGATTCACGATGGCATGCTCAACTTTGCTACAGATCACATACCACCAGCAACCACTTTGGCCAGCAAAACAGAAGCTCGGTACAATGAACCGCTGCTACATATGTTCACGCAACTCGAAAGCAAAGCTGAAGCTATGTACACTCAGTTCATGTCACGTCTTTCAGCCACAAACAAAAGCTATCTGCCTACATATGAATGGCCGACCCAGCGACTCGCATCACCATCAGCTCCCCTCCGAGGTTAGTCTCCTTAAGTTACTTCATAATCCGTCAGCTCACACCCAACTACTGATGAAACTCTGCTTTTCTCCTGAATTTGTTTCTACAAGTTGGGTATCGGCACCGCATAGAGGACATACAGCAACCAAACCATGTAGCAGCGGTTGCGCAGGCAAAGCGGGATAAACGCCCACGTACCTTAATGTTGCCGCTATCCTCTAACGACCGTCGCTCCGCTAGATACAAACGTCATCCCTCTCCCATCTCCCCTCGCATTAAAATATCCGTAGACCACTGTGGCAGAATACCACACGCGCTAATTTTCTCGACCCCGATGGACGCCAACCGATTCCGTGAGCAGGCGCGGACGAGCGCTCTTGCGAATTATCGAGTCGTTAAGGCCCTTTGCGGAGACAAGCAGGACCTCTAGCTTCATGCATTGAATGAATGGAACCTGGGGTAGGTGCACCCTTTAAAAAAAATAAAAAGAAGTAATTGCAAATATTGTTGAAATCAAGATTTTTTTTAACAACAAACTTGGTCAAGTGTTACACTCGCATGTTTCTTTACGAAGAAATGACTTACATGGTATTGTTGGCGGAAAAAACAAAATCAACACCACATTAGAGTTAATATTCACTCTATATTGCCCTTGAAAATTGGTTTTCTCGCTCGGATTTTTCACGGGAGTTATTCTTGGTCGAAAGTTTTGTATGAGTGTACCAGTAGGACAAGTTTGTTTGAAAATGTTTCAAATATTTATTTACTTTTTCCTAAATTGCTAACTTTTTTTCTTGAAAACTCTTTTATCAAGTTCATCTACAATCAGGTGTATCAGGGTATTTTCAAATGTTTTACAACATTGTGCAAAGGACACCCAAAAAAGAGAACAATACATCCAAGTCCAGCCATCTTGTAAAGAGGACCCCAACCATATGAGTTAATTACATGAAAGTATCATAATTGGGGCATTACACGCAGATTGATACCAAGTTTCCTTTTTTTAAATGTCAGTACCATATTTGAGGCGGTATGTTACAAAATAGTCTAAGCCGCATATAACAACATATTGACGGTGTATCCGACCATTAGGGCCTGCCCGTCAGGTGCTGATGTGGCATGTTCTTTTGCAGATAAGACCCTCACTTTTTATTTAATCGCGCATCTATCCCCTGTTTGGCCAAAAAGGGTCCTGCAAAAAAAAACTCAATAATTATACGCGTTCGCGCGCTCCAAAGGATTCGAACCCGCACATTGCGTTGAAGGCGTATGCGCGCTAATCACTGAGCCACTGCGGCCCTTGCTTTAATTTGCAGGCACATTGTTCTTTTTTTTTTTTGAGAATCGGCACATTGTTCTTATACTCGCCAGAAAAAAAAAATGATAAGATTAAAAGCGCGTGGGCACACGCGACCACGGCGAGTAGCAACCCAAGACGTGGAATTCACAGCGCAACGCCGCTGCCAACATGCTACCGTATCGTTTGATTTACATAGCACGTATATAAAATTTTATACTTTCGGTATTGTCGGTTTTTTGTATATGTTTTTTTATGTATCTCTTTCATATTTTCTCAGATCTTGGGTATTGTTCGGACCTTACATAGTGTGCATATCGTATATAGAAAAATTACACACACACACACACACACACACACACACACACACACACACACACACACACACACGAAAAAAGTTATAATACGAAAAAGTTCCTCATATATTTAATAAATGTAATGCCGCAGTTGTGGTACTTCTATGCAATTAATTGAAACCATATGCATGCAACAAGAATGCAATTGGATCCTAACGCTAGAGACCTTGCCGGAGATGCGATGGCAACCGGGTGCGGCTATGTCTCGCTACAAACGAGACAGTGTCTGCTCTCGCTTGTCTCGCTACAAACGAGACAGAGTTTGCTCTCGCTTAAGCCACCGGCAATAAATGGGCCGGCCCAGCTCGTGCGAGAAAATGGACTTTTTTTTACCTTTTGTATTCTTTTTATAATTTCTTTTTGTAAACACTTCCAAAAATTCTATACATATATATTACAAAATATACTTTTCATAATGTTTTGAAAAATGTTAATCATGCATTTGAATTATTTTTAATGTGTATATAAAAAATGTTGACCATGTAAACGAAAAATGTATACAGAAAATATACAATGGGCGTGAAAAATGTTGATCATACATTTAAAATATATTAAATAAAAGTATTTGGAAAATGTTGAATGTGTACAGAAAAAATGTTTACCATGTATTAGAAAAAGATGAAATCTTTTGATCATGTACATGAAAATATTAATAAATATTTTTAAAATGTTGAAAATTATTTCAAGAATGCTATTCAATCATTTAAAAGTGTTGTGTATTGATAAAATGTTGGCCATGCATTAAAAAAAGTAAATCTTCTATTTGAAAAATGTTGATAAAGCATTTCAAAAATGTGAAATGTTCATAGAAAAAATGTTGACCGTGTCTTAGAAAAATGTTAATCTTCTAGTTAAATTTTTTTGGAAATAGTTTAAAGTGTTTATAGAACAAATGTTGACCATGTGTTCAAAAATATTAATCTTGTATTTCAAAAATGTTACTAAAGTATTTGAAAAATGTTAAAAGATGTGTATACAAAATGTTGACTATTCATTAAAACAATGTTAAATTTGTATTGGAAAAATGTTAAACGTGTATTAGAAAAATGTTGTTGACATATTAAAAAATGTAGAATAAAAAACGAAATAATGAAAGAACACTGAAAAAATAAAACTTGAAAAAGAAACAAAATAAACGAGAAGAAAAAATAAAATCAGTGAAGCAAATGTAAGAAGAATTAAAAAAGGAGAAGAAAAAAGAAAAGAAACATCCTGGTGGAAAAAAAACCTGAGTTCATTTCGCCTCAACTACATCCCGCCCTATTACATGATCAGAATCCAGACCCTATCTTGGTGGCTAGCACCATTGAAATCTATGTAAGCTCGCAGCGAGAGTTCCTGCGGGGTCACTTAATGCGAGAAATAGCATTCGTTGTTGGAAATATGAGCAAATTACTACGAGATTTAATCCGAATAAATAGGAAATAGATCATGACAGCAATAGCAGAGATTAAACTAATCATGCGAACTAGCATAGTAGATGAACAGATCACATGTAGGGCACATACTAGAACCATGAATTCTACCATGATCTCGAACAGGAAGGATAGAATCACATACGGTGCAGCGGGAGCAGCACCGCCGGCGTTGACGTTGTCGCCCATGTCGTCGAGGATGAGGTTTCCGAGGTCGGGGAAGAAGTCGTCGTTCGCGAAGTCGTCGCTGCCAGCAGTCACGCGAGTGCGCTCCCCAAAAACCTGATCGCCCCTCTCCCGTACAGGATCACGAGAGGCGGGGTTCCGGAGGCCTGCTGTCCCTTCTCCCGGTGCACGCCGAAAGGAGGGATGGAGAAGACTTGCTTGGCGGCGCAATGATCTGGAACGGTGGTGAGAAACCATACGAAACGGCAACGACTAGAGTAGACGTCTACCTGACTATATAGTGCGGGATGGGTAGGTCGTGGGAGTAAACCCCACGTCCGAGTCGTCACGATCCAAAAGAATCGGAAACGGTTCAGTAATTAACGGGTCCGTTAATTATTAATTAATGACTCATTATTTTTTCCCGGGCAGCAAAAATATAGACAACGTGCATAGCTCTGTCCTCGGCTCGGCTCGGCTCAATCACGCAACCCGCGGCGCGTCGTGACGAAGCGTGGCGAGGCGAGTGATACGTCTCCAACGTATCTATAATTTTTGATTGCTCCATGCTATATTATCTACTGTTTTGGATGTTTATGGGTTTTATTATACACTTTTATATCATTTTTGGGACTAACCTATTAACCCAGAGCCCAGTGCCAGTTTCTGTTTTTACCTTGTTTTAGGGTTTCGAAGAACAGGAAAATCAAACGGAGTCCAAATGACCTGAAACTTTACGGAACCTATTTTTGGATCAGAAGAAGCCCAGAAGACTTGGAGTCTACGTAAGGGAAGCTTCGAGGAGGCCACGAGGTAGGGGGCGCACCCACCGCCCTGGGCGCACCCTCCACCCTCATGAGCCCCTCGTGGCCCCCCTGACGTACTTCTTCCTCCTATATATCTCCATATACCCTAAAAACATCCGTGAGCACAATAGATCGGGAGTTCCGCCGCCAGAAGCCTCCGTAGCCACCGAAAACCAATCTAAACCCGTTCCGGCACCCTGCCGGAGGGGGCAATCCCTCTCCGGTGGCCATCTTCATCATCCCGGTGCTCTCCATGACGAGGAGGGAGTAGTTCTCCCTCAGGGCTGAGGGTATGTACCAGTAGCTATGTGTTTGATCTCTCTCTCTCTCTCTCTCTCTCTCTCTCTCTCTCGTGTTCTTGATTTGGCACGATCTTGATGTATCGCGAGCTTTGCTATTATAGTTGGATCTTATGTTTCTCCTCCCCCTCTTCTCTCTTGTAATGAATCGAGTTTCCCCTTTGAAGTTATCTTATCGGATTGAGTCTTTAAAGATTTGAGAACACTTGATGTATGTCTTGCCGTGGATATCTGTGGTGACAATGGGATATCACGTGATTCACTTGATGTATGTTTTGGTGACCAACTTGCGGGTTCCGCCCATGAACCTATGCATAGGGGTTGGCACACGTTTTCGTCGTGATTCTCCGGTAGAACTTTGGGGCACGCTTTGAGGTCCTTTGTGTTGGTTGAATAGATGAATCTGAGATTGTGTGATGCCTATCATATAATCATGCCCACGGATACTTGAGGTGACATTGGAGTATCTAGGTGACATTAGAGTTTTGGTTGATTTGTATCTTAAGGTGTTATTCTAGTACGAACTCTAGGGCTGTTTGTGACACTTATAGAAATAGCCCAACGGATTGATTGGAAAGAATAACTTTGAGGTGGTTTCGTACCCTACCATAATCTCTTCGTTCGTTCTCCACTATTAGTGACTTTGGAGTGACTCTTTGTTGCATGTTGAGGGATAGTTATGTGATCCAATTATGTTATTATTGTTGAGAGGACTTACACTAGTGAAAGTATGAACCCTAGGCCTTATTTCCTATCATTGCAATACTGTTTACGCTCACTTTTATCACTTGCTACCTTGCTGTTTTTATTATTTCAGATTACAAATACCTTTATCTACTATCCATATACCACTTGTATCACCATCTCTTCACCGAACTAGTGCACCTATACAATTTACCATTGTATTGGGTGTGTTGGGGACACAAGAGACTCTTTGTTATTTGGTTGCAGGGTTGCTTGAGATAGACCATCTTCATCCTACGCCTCCTATGGATTGATAAACCTTAGGTCATCCACTTGAGGGAAATTTGCTACTGTCCTACAAACCTCTGCACTTGGAGGCCCAACAACGTCTACAAGAAGAAGGTTGTGTAGTAGACATCAAGCTCTTTTCTGGCGCCGTTGCTGGGGAGGTGAGTGCTTGAAGGTATATCTTTAGATCTTGCAATCGAGTCTTTTAGTTTCTTGTTTTATCACTAGTTAGTCTATAAAAGAAAACTATAAAAAATGGAATTGAGTTTGTCTCATACGCTTCACCTTTTTAATATATTTCGTGAGTATGATGGAAAGGATAATTGTGCTCAAGTGCTAGAAGAAGAAATCTATAAAATGCTTGGCACTAAATATTTGAATGATGAGCATGATTGCAATGTTGTTAGTATGAATTCCTTGAATATCCATGATGCTAATGATATGCAAAGCCACAAGCTTGGGGAAGCTATGTTTGATGAAGATGATATTTTTTTCCCCCAAGTTTTGATGAGCAAATTTATTATGATGAAAGCATGCCTCCTATCTATGATGATTATTGTGATGACACGTATGCTTTAAAGAATAATAATAACAATGAACCTTGTCATCTTGATCTTAATTTTCAATAACATGATAGTTATTTTGTTGAGTTTGCTCCCACTATTATTCATGAGAAGAATTTTGCTTATGTGGAGAGTAGTAAATTTTCTATGCTTGTAGATCATGAAAAGAATGCTTTAGGTGCTGGTTATATTGTTGAATTCATTCATGATGCTACTGAAAATTATTATGAGGGAGAGAATATATGCTTGTAGGAATTGCAATAATATCAAGTTTCCTTTCTATGTGCTTAAAATTTTGAAGTTATGCTTGTTTTACCTTCCTATGCAAGTTGATTCTTGTTCCCATAAGTTGTTTGCTCACAAAATCCCTATGCATAGGAAGTGGGTTAGACTTAAATGTGCTAGTCATATTCTTCATGATGCTCTCTTTATGTTTCAATTCTTATCCTTTATGTGAGCATCGTCGAAATCATCATGCCTAGCTAGGGGCGTTAAACGATAGCGCTTGTTGGGAGGCAACCCAATTTTATTTTTATTCCTTGCTTTTTGCTCCTGTTTAGTCTTGTTGATCATGCTGTCAAAAACAGAAACTTTAGCGCTCACGAGAATTGCTGCCATTTTTATTTTGAAAGTGCTATTTAGTTAATTCTTTTTGCACATGATTAATAGATAAATTCCTCAGGTCCAGAAATTTATTTTAGAATTTTTGGGGTTCCAGAAGTATACGTTTGATCCAGATTACTACAGACTGTTCTGTTTTTGACAGATTCTATTTTCGATGTGTTGTTTGCTTATTTTGATGAATCTATGAGTAGTATCGGAGGGTATGAACCATAGATAAGTCGGAATACAGTAGGTTTAACACCAATATAAATTAAGAATGAGTTCATTACAGTAGCTTTAAGTGGTGATTTATTTTCTTATACTAACGGAGCTCACAAGTTTTCTACTTTAAGTTTTGTGTTGTGAAGTTTTCAAGTTTTGGGTAAAGATTCGATGGACTATGGAATAAGGAGTGGCAAGAGCCTAAGCTTGGGTATGCCCAAGGCACCCCAAGGTAATATTCAAGGACAACCAAGAGCCTAAGCTTGGGGATGCCCCGGAAGGCATCCCCTCTTTCGTCTTCGTTCATCGGTAACTTTACTTGGAGCTATATTTTTATTCGCCACATGATATGTGTTTTGCTTGAAGCGTCAATTTATTTTGTTAGGATTTGCTTGATGTTATTTAGAACAATGTTTTGCATCTTTTATTTCAATAAAAGTGGCATTGATAGCCTTTACTAAGCCTATGTTACAAGTATACATGTTGCTGTTTGAAAACAGAAAGTTTACCGTTGTTGCAATAATTCCCTAGAAAGTCAGAATGTGATAAAATGTTGAAACCTTTTGCATATCAAGCTCTGATAAATTTAATACAGTGGGAATTTTCTTTCATAATTTTTGGAGCTAGGGAAGTATGGATATTGCTGCATTCTTTACAGACTGTCCTGTTTAGGCAGATTGCTGTTATGTTTGCATTGTTTGCATATGTTTGCTTCTTTAATGATTCTATTTGAGGATAGGACTATTAAATATGCAGAGGCATTTAGTATGCAATGTTGAATAATAATTTTAGGGATTTGCTACAGTAGAGTATGATAAGGTTTTGGCAATGGTTTATACTAACTTATCTCACGAGTCCTTGTTGAGTTTTGTGTGGATGAAGCTTTTGAGATTTAGGGAGACCGTGATATGAGAGGAATTAAGGAGACACAAAAGCTCAAGCTTGGGGATGCCCAAGGCACCACAAGATAATATTTCAAGAAGTCTCAAGCATCTAAGCTTGGGGATGCCCCGGTTGGCATCTCACGTTTCTTCTTCAACAACTATCGGTTAGTATCGGTTAATCCTAAGTTTTTGCTTCTTCACATGATGTTTGCTATTCTTAGATGTCATTTTATTTTGCTTTGCTTGCTGTTTGAATAAAATACCAAGATCTTAAATTCTTAAATGTTAGGGAGTCTTCACATAGTTGCATAATTATTCGACTACTCATTGATCTTCACTTATATCTTTCGGAGTAGTTTGTTGTTGCTCTAGTGCTTTACTTATATCCTTTTAGAGCATGGTGGTAGTTTTATTTTGAAGAAATAGATGAACTCTCATGCTTCACTTATATTATTTTGAGAGTCTTAATAGCATGGTGATTTACTAAAATCCTAATATGTTAGGTATTCAAGAATAATAAAATTCTCTTATGAGTGTGTTGAATACTATGAGAAGTTTGATACTTGATAATTGTTTTGAGATATGAGGATGGTAATATTAGAGTCATGCTAGTTGAGTAGTTGTGAATTTGAGAAATACTTGTGTTGAAGTTTGTGATTCCCGTAGCATGCACGTATGGTGAACCGTTATGTGATGAAGTCGGAGCATGATTTATTTATTGAGTGTCTTCCTTATGAGTGGCGGTCGGGGATGAGCGGTGGTCTTTTCCTACCAATTTATCCCCCTAGGAGCATGCGCATAGTACTTTGTTTCGATAATTAATAGATTTTTGCAATAATTATGTGAGTTCTTTATGACTAATGTTGAGTCCATGGACTATACGCACTCTCACCCTTCCACCATTGCTAGCCTCTCTAGTACCGCGCAACTTTCGCCGGTACCATAAACCCATCATATACCTTCCTCAAAACAGCCACCATACCTACCTATCATGGCATTTCCATAGCCATTCCGAGATATATTGCCATGCAACTTTCCACCGTTTCGTTTATTATACACGCTCCATCATTGTCATATTGCTTTGCATGATCATGTAGTTGACATCGTATTTGTGGCAAAGCCACCGTTCATAATTCATCCATACATGTCACTCATGAGTCATTGCACATCCCGGTACACCGCCAGAGGCATTCATATAGAGTCATATCTTGTTCTAAGTATCGAGTTGTAATTCTTGAGTTGTAAGTAAATAAAAGTGTGATGATCATCATTATTAGAGCATTGTCCCAGTGTGGAAAGGATGATGGAGACTATGATTCCCCCATAAGTCGGGATGAGACTCCGGACGAAAATAAATAAATAAAAGAGGCCAAAGAAGCCTAAAAAAAGAGAAAAGAGGCCATAAAAAGAAAAAGAGAAGGCCCAAATAAAAAAATGAGAGAAAAAGAGAGAAGGGGCAATGCTACTATCCTTTTACCACGCTTGTGCTTCAAAGTAGCACCATGATCTTCATGATAGAGAGTCTCCTATGTTGTCACTTTCGTATACAAGTGGGAATCTTTCATTATAGAACTTGGCTTGTATATTCCAATGATGGGCTTCCTCAAAATGCCCTAGGTCTTCATGAGCAAGCGAGTTGGATGCACACCCACTAGTTTCTTTTGTTGAGCTTTCATACATTTATAGCTCTAGTGCATCCGTTGCATGGCAATCCCTACTCACTCACATTGATATCTATTGATGGGCATCTCCATAGCCCGTTGATACGCCTAGTTGATGTGAGACTATCTTCTCCTTTTTGTCTTCTCCACAACCACCATTCTATTCCACCTATAGTGCTATGTCCATGGCTCACGCTCATGTATTGCGTGAAGATTGAAAAAGTTTGAGAACATCAAAAGTATGAAACAATTGCTTGGTTTGTCATCGGGGTTGTGCATGATTTAAATATGTTGTGTGGTGAAGATGGAGCATAGCCAGACTATATGATTTTGTAGGGATACCTTTCTTTGGCCATGTTATTTTGAGAAGACATAATTGCTTAGTTAGTATGCTTGAATTATTATTTTTTTATGTCAATATGAACTTTTGTCTTGAATCTTTCGGATCTGAATATTCATGCCACAATTTAGAAGAATTAAATTGAAATTATGCCAAGTAGCACTCCGCATCAAAAATTCTATTTTTATCATTTACCTACTCGAGGACGAGCAGGAATTAAGCTTGGGGATGCTGATACGTCTCCAACGTATCTATAATTTTTGATTGCTCCATGCTATATTATCTACTGTTTTGGATGTTTATGGGCTTTATTATACACTTTTATATCATTTTTGGGACTAACCTATTAACCCAGAACCCAGTGCCAGTTTCTGTTTTTACCTTGTTTTAGGGTTTCGAAGAACAGGAAAATCAAACGGAGTCCAAATGACCTGAAACTTCACGGAACCTATTTTTGGATCAGAAGAAGCCCAGAAGACTTGGAGTCTACGTAAGGGAAGCTTCAAGGAGGCCAGGAGGTAGGGGGCGCACCCACCCCCTGGGCGCGCCCTCCACCCTCGTGAGCCCCTCATGGCCCCCCTGACGTACTTCTTCCGCCTATATATCTCCATATACCCTAAAAACATCCGTGAGCACAATAGATCGGGAGTTCCGCCGCCAGAAGCCTCTGTAGCCACCGAAAACCAATCTAGACCCGTTCCGGCACCCTACCGGAGGGGGCAATCCCTCTCCGGTGGCCATCTTCATCATCCCGGTGCTCTCCATGATGAGGAGGGAGTAGTTCTCCCTCGGGGCTGAGGGTATGTACCAGTAGCTATGTGTTTGATCTCTCTCTCTCTCTCTCGTGTTCTTGATTTGGCATGATCTTGATGTATCGCGAGCTTTTCTATTATAGTTGGATCTTATGTTTCTCCTCCCCCTCTTCTCTCTTGTAATGAATCGAGTTTCCCCTTTGAAGTTATCTTATCGGATTGAGTCTTTAAAGATTTGAGAACACTTGATGTATGTCTTGCCGTGGATATCTGTGGTGACAATGGGATATCACGTGATTCACTTGATGTATGTTTTGGTGACCAACTTGCGGGTTTCGACCATGAACCTATGCATAGGGGTTGGCACGCATTTTTGTCGTGATTCTCCGGTAGAACTTTGAGGCACTCTTTGAGGTCCTTTGTGTTGGTTGAATAGATGAATCTGAGATTGTGTGATGCATATCGTATAATCATGCCCACGGATACTTGAGGTGACATTGGAGTATCTAGGTGACATTAGGGTTTTGGTTGATTTGTATCTTAATGTGTTATTCTAGTACGAACTCTAGGGCTGTTTGTGACACTTATAGAAATAGCCCAACGGATTGATTGGAAAGAATAACTTTGAGGTGGTTTCGTACCCTACCATAATTTTTTCGTTCGTTCTCCGCTATTAGTGACTTTGGAGTGACTCTTTGTTGCATGTTGAGGGATAGTTATGTGATCCAATTATGTTATTATTGTTGAGAGGACTTGCACTAGTGAAAGTATGAACCCTAGGCCTTATTTCCTATCATTGCAATACTGTTTACGCTCACTTTTATCACTTGCTACCTTGCTGTTTTTATTATTTCAGATTACAAATACCTTTATCTACTATCCATATACCACTTGTATCACCATCTCTTCGCCGAACTAGTGCACCTATACAATTTACCATTGTATTGGGTGTGTTGGGGACACAAGAGACTCTTTGTTATTTGGTCGCAGGGTTGCTTGAGGGAGACCATCTTCATCCTACGCCTCCTACAGATTGATAAACCTTAGGTCATCCACTTGAGGGAAATTTGCTACTGTCCTACAAACCTCTGCACTTGGAGGCCCAACAACGTCTACAAGAAGAAGGTTGTGTAGTAGACATCAGCAAGCGAGGAGGAGGAGCGCGCGTGTAGGTCTCCTCTTCTCATGCTCATACAAGTGGTAGAAGAGCTCACCATATAAAGAGGTGCAACTCTTTCTCAACTTCCGGGGTGGGACTAAACTTTAGTCTCACTCACTCCATCCACATGTGTGCATGAATGGGCCAAGAGAATTTCAGAATTTTAGTTGGGCTTTGGGCCAAAGGCCTACTAGCAAAATTCCAACAATCCCCCACAAAGTCTCATTGGCACATCTCATTATTTAGTTCCAAAACATTGTTTATATACCGGTGCTTAGTGGAGGCTGTGAAGTTGAACTTCCACTTAGAGATTTATGCTACACTAGATCACAACTTGAGTAGTGGACTATGCCTTGAATTACAAGTCTTCTGCGAGACTAGTTTCACACAAATTCTTGACCGATACTGGGCTGCCGCAAGGCTTCCCCGCGGGTGGAGCGTATACGTCATACTCTAGGGCCTTTTCATGAATTTATTAGAGAACACCCAATTCTCACAGACTGCGACCTTAACAGTCAAATTCATATAGGTGTGTTCCTCAGAAGATGTTCTGCAGGACAACATCTCTGCTTACCTGAATAAGCCACTTGGAACACATTAAGATAAGTATCAACCTGCCATGCAGATCAGGAGAGTATTGCATCTTCTTGGAGTGGGATAGGTAATATAGGGATACTCTCCTCCCAGTTGACCAACAGCTTGTCTCCCACTTCTACTTCACTGGATCTCCGAACACATAGAGTGGGTTACCACTATGGACAACTCATGCGGTGGGTCTCAGACCCATCTCCATCGATGCATTATCTATGACATTACGTGATAGACCCTTTGTGAAGGGATCTGCCAAATTTTTTGACGTTTGGATATAATCCAATGTAATAACTCCGGAGTTCCTCAATTTTCTGATAGATTTCAGTCTCCTCTTCACATGCCTTGAGGACTTCATATTGTCCTTTGAACTGTTTATTTTGACGATCACAGTTTGATTATCACAGTTCATCAGGATAGGGGGTATTGGTTTTTCAACCATAGGTCAGTCCATCAAGAGTTCACAAAGCCACTCTGCTTCAACAGTGGCAGTGTCTAATGCTGTGAGTTCTGCTTCCATAGTTGACCTCGTTAAGATGGTCTGCTTGCAAGACTTCTAGGAAACAGCGCCACCACCAAGTGTGAAAACATAACCAATTGTGGCCTTAATCTCATCAACATCAGATATCCAGTTTGAGTCACTATAACCCTCCAGTACCCTTGGATACCCGGTGTAGTGAATCCCATAGCTCGCGGTGCCTTTCAAATAGAGCATAACTCTCTCAAGCGCATGCCAATGATCATCTCCCGATTTTGACACAAACTGACTCAGCTTGCTCACATTAAAAGAGATGTCAGGCCTCGTGGCACTCGCCAAATACATACGCGAGCCAATAATTTGAGAATACCTCAGTTGATCTCTAGCAATCTGTCGGTTCTTTCGAAGCAACACACTAGCATCATATGGAGTTGGAGAAGGCGTGCAGTCGCTATACCCAAAACGACTCAAGACCTTTTCCACATAGTGAGACTGAGGCAGTGTGATCCCACCATTATCATCTCTCAACAGCTTGATGTTTAAGATAACATCATCTACTCCTAGATCCTTCATCTCAAAACAGCGAGATAATAAATCCTTAACCTCCTTGATTAAATCAAGTTTGGTTCCAAAGATTAGTATGTCGTCGACATACAGACAAAGAATAACTCCTTCGCCCCCACCATAGCGATAGTACACGCACTTGTCACTATCGTTTACTACAAAGCTGGCAACAGTTAATGTTCTTTCAAACTTCCCATGCCACTCTTTAGGAGCTTGTTTAAGGCCATATAAAGATTTTAATAACTTGCACACCTTTCCTTCCTGACCAGGTACTACAAAACCATCTGGCTGATCCATGTAAATTTCCTCCTTCAACTCTCCATTGAGGAAAGCTGTCTTAACGTCCATTTGATGAACAAGAAGACCATGTGAGGCAGCCAATGATAGTAGCACCCGACTTGTGGTCATTCTAGCCATGGGTGAGTAAGTGTCAAAGAAGTCTTCACCTTCTTTCTGGGTATAACCCTTGGCCACAAGCCGTGCCTTGTACTTTTCAATCGTACCATCAGGTCTAAGCTTCTTCTTGAACACCCACTTACATCCTATAGGTGTGCACCCATAAGGACGGTCAGTGATCTCCCAGGTACCATTAGCTAAGATGGAATCCATCTCGCTACATACAGCTTCCTTCCAGTAGTCAGCATCAGGAGATGCATAGGCTTCTGAAATAGTCCTGGGTGTGTCATCCACGAGGTACATAATGAAATCATCACCAAAGGACTTTGCAGTCCTCTGTCTCTTACTCCTCACAGGAGTTCCATTGTCACCCTCAACAGGATTCTCAACGAATTCCATCGCAATGGTGGGTTCAGGAATTACAATGAATTCCTCACTAGATGGAGTAGGTATCTCCTGATTTGATGAACTCGATATATCCTTCATAGGAAATATGTCCTCAAAGAAAGTTGCATCATTCGACTCCATAATCGTACCAACATGCATGTCGGATACCTCAGATTTTATTATCAAAAAATCTATAGCCGATGCTATGAAAAGCATAGCCCAGAAGAACACAATCCACGGTTTTTGGTCCAAGTTTGCGCTTCTTGGGAATTGGTATATTGACTTTCGCCAAACAACCCCAAGTACGTAGGTAAGAGAGTTTCGATCTTTTCCTTTTCCATTCCTCAAACGGAGTCATGGTCTTATGCTTTGTGGGAACTCGGTTTAGGACATGACACGCAGTCATTAGCGCCTCCCCCACCATTCCTTGGAAAGACCCGATGTGTCTAACATGGTGTTAACCATATCAGTTAGAGTTCGGTTCTTTCTTTCGGCTACCCCATTTGACTGAGGTGAGTAGGGAGGCGTCCTCTCATGGATTATACCATGTTCCGCACAAAACAGATCAAATTCATTGGAAAAATACTCTCCATCACGATCGGACCTAAGCCGTTTAATTTTTCGATCAAGTTGGTTCCCTGCCTCAGCTTTATAGTTTTTGAAGAAAGTTAAAGCCTCATCTTTTGATTTCAGGAGATACACATAACAATATATAGTGGAGTCATCAATCAACGTCATGAAGTATCTCTTCCACCTTTTGTCAACACGCCATTCATCTCACAAAGATCCGAATGTATAAGCTCTAGTGGCGCCAAGTCTCTTGCCTCTGCAGTCTTATGGGACTTGCGATGTTGCTTAGCTTGCACACATACTTGGCACTTAGAGCCTTTGACAGTAGAGATTTTTGGAATTAAATTCATATTGGCTAGCCGCGTCATGCAACCAAAGTTAATGTGACAAAGTCGTGAATGCCAAATATCAGACTCATTGTTGTGGCAAACATTATTAATAACTTTAGTGCAAATATCTGACAAAGATAGGCAAAACAAGCCTCCGCTCTCATAGCCTTTTCCAACAAATTGTCCATACTTAGAAATTACAACTTTATTGGATTCGAAAACCAACTTAAAACCATCTCGACATAAACAGGAACCGCTAACGAGATTTTTATTTATGGACGGCACATGATGAACGTTCTTCAGACACACAGTCTTCCCCGAAGTAAACTTCAGATCGACCGTACCAACACCTCGAACGATGGCATGTGACCCGTTCCCCATCAGCACGGGTGAAGTCCCTGTTGCCTGGTAAGAAGAAAACATGGAGGCATCAGCACAAACATGTACATTGGCACCGGTGTCAATTAACCAATCAGGGGATTGAAATACTGAAAGGATGGTAGGTAAAATATCGTACCCTGATTCCTTCATATCAATATCACCGATGACAACATTAGTGGACTTGCCGCTCTTCTCATGTTCGCGCTCCTCAAAGCGGTTAGGACACTTCGGAGCCCAGTGATTAGGATCACCGCAGACATGGCAAAGTCCTTTCCCCTTCTTATGAGAATTCTTCTTGAAGTTGGTAGAATGTGATGGCTTGTTCTTTGTATCAAACTTGCCTTTACCCTGAGTTTTGTTCTTATTGTTTTTGAACTTGTTGGGCTGGGAGTTCTTCTTCTGTACCATGTGGGCACTAGAACCTCCCTCAGCAACTCGAGCACGTGTGTCCTTTGCTCTCGCCTTCTCTTCAACATCAAGAGTACCAATGAGATCCGCAACGGAAAACTCCTGTCTCTTGTGTTTCAGGGAAGTAGCAAAATTGTTCCACGAAGGTGGAAGCTTGGCAATGATGCCTCCAGCAACAAATTTGTCCGGCAACACACACTTGAAGGTACTCAAGTTCTTTTGCGAGCGACTGTATCTCATGAGCCTGCTGTACAATAGGGCGCTCATCAGTCATCTTGTAGTCATAGAATTGCTCCATGACGTACAACTCGCTGCCGGCGTCCGAGGCACCAAACTTGGCCTCGAGCGCAGCCCACATGTCCTTGCCATTGTCAAACGACATATACGAATCCGCAATGGAGTCATCAAGAACACTCAGAAGAGCGCCTTTAAGAGGGTATCGATCTTCTCAAAAGCTTCCAGCTGTGCTGGATTAAGATCGCCCTCAGGCTTGCCCTCGGTGGCGTCATAGCAGC